>NW_025999999.1:2139311-2226396 GCF_001458135.2 Marmota marmota marmota | reverse complement strand
GGATATGGGGGCAGGAGAGATGGTGGAATGAGATGAACATGTACCCTAGGTACATGTATGACTGTACATGTGGTGTGACTCTACATCATGTACAAGCAGAGAAATGAAAAGTTGTGCTCCATTTGTATACAATGAATTGAAAAGTATTCTGCTATCATGTATAACTACCTAGAACAAATAAGAATAAAATGCAAAAAAGAACAGAATGTTACCCCCACCACAAAAAAAAGGAACATTAAGAGAACAAAGAAGAACTCTAAATAAATATAATAAACACCAGAAGCAATGGCATATGCCTGTAGGCCAGCTACTCAGGAGTCTGAAGCAGGAGAACCATGATTCCAAGGACAGCCTGGACAATATAGGCAATATAGCAAGACCCTGTCTCAAAAATAATAATAAAAGAAATAAAAAGCTAGGCATAGTGGCACACATCTGTTATCACAGCTTCTGGGGAGGCTGAGGCAAGAGGATTATAAGCTTGGGGCCTGCCCAGGGAACTTGTCACAAAAGGTTTAAAACTTTTTAGAAAAAAGTTCAGGAAGTAACTCAAGGGTAGAATGCTCCTGGATTTAATCCCCAGTACAAGACAGGGAGGAAAAGAAGGACAGGAAGTAGAAGGTTTAAAATACAAGATAAAAATAGGAGAACCAAGAAAATTAAGAGAAGCAATTCAGGTCTAACACCACAGGAATGGAGAAACAAAGTACAAACAAAAAGAGGGCGGCAATCATAAATTATTTTTTACAGTACTGAACTGTATAAAATCAGTTTCCAGGATAAAATTGTCTTCTATATGCACAGCAAGGCATATCATATGAACCAAGACATATCATTGCAAAAGATTCAGAACAGTAGGGCAAAAAGAATATCCCAAATGTTTATAGAGAGAAAAACAGGTCATATAACAAAAGTTCAGAAATCAGAAGGCTCCAGACTTCTCACAACAACAATGGGAAGACAAAAACAAAGCACAATGCTTTCAAATCCTGAGGTAAAACTTCTAACTGAACATTCTATACTTCGCCAAGCTACTGATCAAGTGTAAGGATAAAATGAAGACATGAAAGAAAAATCTCAAAATTTACCTGCCAGATACACTTCCTTAAGAAGTTCCTAGAAGATACATTCCACCCAAATAGAAAATAAACAGTAAAGGGAAATCCCAGTATAAAAGCTTGGCATCAGATCACATATTCCAGGCAGGTCAAAGATGAACACTCATCATTAAGAACTTCACACCATCTTTTCAACCTTAGCACAGAATTCCCAGGTGAGCCAGGCCCAGATCTCATCTGTATTTGACTTGTGTTGATATCTACTGATGGTTTTTCTGTTTTCCTTTCTATGTTCCTATATTCACACTGTGACTCAGCATGTAACTTGTCACATGGTGACCTCAAAAACCAATTTCAAACCAGACTACTCATTCTTCCAGATATCCAGTGTCTGTCCACACTACAGACCCATCAGATTCTGATTATGGTGAGCCCTCAAGTTCCTAGGATTCACTCTTGACTTAATACACCAACATCCCCAAAAGGGCTCCCAGTTAACTACCACAAAAGCTAAAGCTAGACTATGGCCCAGGTGCCTTGTTCACCTTAGCATCCCCTGGGAGCCTTCATCTAATACCATTGTTACTTTTCATTGCATAGCTAGATGCAAGATTTAGGCTTATTACCAAATTTTCAAAACTAAAAAACTTGGAGTTAATTCTTATAAAAATACCAAAAGTGTCAGAATAGCAATTTCATATGGGTAGGGAGGATAGAACCAAAGAGAACACACTGGTTAACTTAAAACAGTAAATATAAAGGTTATTTGTTTTATTATCTAAGACGTGTATATTTTATGCATTTTTATATAAATATATCTGACAATAATAAAAACACATTACAAAATGGGCAAAGAACAAAGTCACAGAGGACTCTTAAGTGAAAATATGGGCAACATCCGTAGAATCCAAAACAAATTAAAATAAGAAAAATTCTGCCAATCGATTGTTAAAGATGTCACATGTTTTTATTTTTTGAGGTGCTGGGGATTAAACTAGGCCCTCACACATGGGAGGCAGGTGCTCCAACACCAAGCTACATTCTTAGCACCGACATGTCATAAAATTTCTTTCTTTTTTTAAAAATATTTATTTTTTAGTTATAGGTGGACACAATATCTTTATTTTATTTGTATGTGGTGCTGGGGATCGAACCCAATGCCTCACGTATGGTAGGCGAACACTCTACCTTTGAGCCACAGCCCCAAACGGACATGTTGTATATTTCTAATGCCCACTGTTGGCCAGTGAAGAAAAAGGAACAGAGGATGGGGACTGGGGTGGGGAGAGGGTAAGAAGATGTAGACACTGAACTGACTTGTAAAGATATTTATTGTGAATAATATTTTTAATTTTTAAAATAAAGGAAGTTGTAGATTAAGGCATGCAATACATTTTTAAATTAAAAGACCCTCATTTCTATGTCATTTTTGTCAGAAGAAATATTCCATGACTATATGTTTGTTAAACATATTTGACAAATCTGGGCTGGAGTTGTGGCTCAGCAGCGGTAGAGCGCTCGCCTAGCATGTGCAAAGCCCTAGGTTCAATCCTCAGCACCACATAAAATAAAATAAAGTAAAATAAAAGGTACTGTGTACAACTATAACTAAAAAAATAAATATTTTTAAAAAATAGACAACTCTATATAGAAAGACATTCTCTAAACTACTGATGACATGTTAATTCTTTAGAAGAATGACAGCATGGTATAGCATAAAAGAAACAAACCAAATCAATAGGGAGAGATCATTGGCTTTCCCAAGTACCCTCACTGAAACTAATTACTCTGATATTGCTTGTAGCCATAAGCCTCTACTGAGGTCTGCCTGTATGTTCTTGCCCTTGAATTTCAGGAATCCCTTTTCCTTAAAGTAACTCCTCCTTTCAGCTTGAACTAGTAATTCACTTTGGTTGCTATTACTTAGGACAGAAAGTTGATAGATCAATGCTAACTGTGTTTATTTCACAAAAGGGTAGGTTCTGTAAAGGTCTTTTGAAGAGAAGTAGGACTTAAACATGTAAGAAAGAAAGCAAAAGCAATCTAAACCTGAAAAACAGAAAAGTTGGAAGGAAAGCATTTTTCTCTCAAGTGCTAGATCAAAGAAAGAATGAATGCATAATGGGTGGTTAAGTAAGAAAGACTACAGAGGACAGATGTGAACTTGATATGAAAGGTAACTAGGAGCCATTGTTAATTTATGAGGACAGAGAAGTTTCAAAAGTAGTTATTTCAGAAATATTCTTAGAATGGCACCAGAAGGCAAGATAAATTGGCCAAAGAGTAAAAATAGAGGTGAGAAAATTAGAAAACTAGAGTAACAATTAAAATTAAAAATGAGGAAACAGGGAAGTAGCAATGTTAACATAGGACTCTTACACTGGGTACAAAGAAATTCCCAAAGCAAAATGCCAAGGATAAGGATGATTTGAACAGAGTGAATCAAAAGGTACCATTCCTGGAGAGTTATATTGCTCTTTACAACAAAATAAAAAGCAAAGTCATTCTACAGAGCCTAAAAAGAAGACTCTATGTGCTACTAACTACACTTTAGTTGGTTAAACACTAAGAAAGAACTAAAAAATTCGGATTTTAGCACAGCCATATTTGTGACTCAGCATGTAATTTGTCACATTACACAGAAAGGAAAACAGTCATGATTTTTTTTTCTATAACTACTGCATTCTTGAGCTACCTACTCTTTTCCTGTAGAGATAAATAAGTATGAAACATTTATATATGACTGGAGATCAAAGTAGCTTGCAGCAGGAAAAAATTTACTGAAAAATACAAGAATCTAGAAAACAAAGCAAAAAAAAAAAAAAAAAACCCTAAGACTTATATAAGTGCCCTTGAAATAGCTACTGTCTTCATAACTTGGAAAAAAACTAATGTCTTTTTGTTTTGTAGCTGTTTCAAGTTTTTAAAAAATTCACCAGAGGAACTAATGCCTGTTATGTTTTAAATAAGAAAAAAAGTTTTGTAGAATTGATATACATAACCAAAGCCAGCTCCCTTCCAATCAATGTGGCCTAAAAAGTAACTCAAACACAGAAAACAGAAATGTAGGCTTAAGTATGCAAATGTAATTTAGTGTACATGTGAGCCACATACCATTAAGGTAGGATGGCATGAACAAGTTTAAAATTAAAGATTAAAATACGCAGACACAGTTCCTGATTCAGGGAAACATTTCTCATGCTATGAACTATGATGCATAACTGTTTAATATAAAAGATGCTTACCCATACATACATGCCTTAATTTACCTTGTTCATACTGTTTCCTTTCACCAGGCATGTCATTCCCTTTCCTCTTAACTAAATTCAGTAACAGTTGAATATTCCAATTCTCTCCTACAGGGACGTGAGACTTCAGCAATACTCACTAATCTTTCCCTTCCTTAAATACTTACAAAAAGGGTAGTCAGTGCTCACCACCTTATCACGATCTGGTTCTATTTTATTTGTTTGTTTGGATATTTTTTGGTAGTACTTGGGATTGAACTGAGGGCCTTGAGAATGCTAAGCAAGCGCCTACACAGAGCTCCAGCTCCAGTCCTTTTTCTTAAATTTTATATTTTGAGACAGGGTCTCATTAAGTTGCCAAGGCTGGTTCTGAACTTGTGATTCTGCTTCAGTCTTGCAAGTAGATGGGATTACTGGCATGTGCCTTGGCAAAATGTGTTACATTGTTATGCCATTTCATCTTTTAAATTTAACCTCCCCGGATTATTTATAAACTTATATAACCTTTTTTTATTTTAAATTTAAATTTGTCCTTATTAGTTTTATACACACACACACACACACACACACACATATACATACACACACACACACACACATATGTTCTTTGCTGTAACACCAGCATCTGGGATAGTGCTGGACTTATAGGTGGCACCATTAGGTACCAGTCTTTGTTCTAAGCACTGGGAATACAAAAGTCAATGAAGCAAACAAAAATCCCTCCCCTCATGGAGTTAATACTCTACTAGTTATTTAGGTGATAAAGTAAATAAGTTATATATAATACATTTAAAGGTGACAGTTTTCCCTGCAGAAAACAATGAAGCAGGGAAGAAAAGACAGAACCAGAGAGTTCAATTTTAAATATGAAGTCAGGGAGGCCTCACTTAAAAAGGTCTTATTAGGAGCTGGAGAGTGATGTGGAGGCTTTGGGTTCATCCTCAGCAACCAAAACAAAAAAGTATTATTGGAGCCAAAATTTTTTAGTTATAGACAGAGACAATACCTTTATTTATTTATTTATTTTTATGTGGTACTAAGGATCAAACCCAGTGCCTCACACATGCTAGATAAGCACTCTATCACTGAGCCACAACTGCAGCCCCCTGGAGCCAAAATCTTAAGAAAATGAGGGAGCCAGTACTCCAAGTAGAGAAACAGTAACTACCAAGACCCTGAGTGTACAGCATGTCTAGCCTATTTGGGAAATACCAAAAATATCAGCACAACTGAACGAAAGAATGAAAGGTAAAGCAGTAAGAGTTAGGTCAAAGAAGTAACATGGGAGCAGTTGTGTTGGTACACACCTGGAATCCCAGCTACTCAGAAGGCTAAGGCAGGAGGATCACAAGTTTAAGGTCAGTCTGTGCAACCCAGCAAGAACCTGTCTCAAAATAAGAATTTTAACAAAGGGCTGGGGATGTGGTTTAGTGGCAGAGTGCTTGCCTAGTATGCATGAGGCCCTCGATTCAATCACTAGTACTGCTTCCTCAAAAAATAGGGCTTGGGGCTTGATGGACGATGCTGTAAGGACTTTGGTTTTACTATGTATGAGATGGGAAGCTAGTGAAGCAGAGAAGTAACATGAGCCAAATTATTTTTTAAAGAGATCACATTTCAGCATTTAAGAGGGATCTAAGAGCAGAAGCAAGGGACCAGTTTGAAGGTTAATATACTACAACTATCCAGTTGATGAGATGATGGGTCTTGATGAAAGCAATAAGGCATGGTAAGATTCTGAATATATTTTGAAAAATATGACCCATAAGATCAGGTGACATACTTTCTGAGAGAGAAAAAAAAAACATATCAAGAATAATTAAAAATTATGACCCCAGTCACTGGAAGAACTGAGTTGCTCTTTACTAAGGGGAAAAAAAAAAAAAAAGGGACTATGAAAGTAGCAGGAAATTATATCAAAAGGCCAGTGTTAGTTGTGTAAACTTTGAGATGTCTATCTGACATCCAACTGGAAATGTGGAATGTGTAACTGGATATAGAATAAAGAGGTTTAGGTGGAAGATAAAATTTTAAGAGTCAAGAAGAGATATATGAATTTATATATTTGGAACAGGATGAAATAAACAAGAAATAAATACAGAAGACCAAAGTCTGAGCCTTAAAACATTACAACACTGAGAGGAAAAAGATAAGAACCATCAAATGAAATGGAAAATAAATAAACAGTGAAACTAAAGGTAATCAGAATGTAATATTCTGAAAGCCAAATAAAGAAAGTGTTCCCAGAATAAGGAAAGAATCAATTCTAGTAAAATGAAAAAACTGTAAAAGAAAGGAATGAATGCAGTAACAATGCCTTTCAACAGGTCAGAAAGGATAGAAACTAGTGAATAAGTTGCAATTGAACTTGGAAAGGAGCATAGTATCATTTGTAGTAACTAGAGAGGAGAATAAAGATGTTAGCAGGTAGGCACACAGGACTGAGAGCTTGTGAAATGCCTGATTAAGTCTACCACAGAGGTTGGCACACTACAACCTGTGGACTAAATCTGGACTGTGGCCTATGTTGGAAATTTTCATTGGAACACAGCCACACACATTCATTTACATATTGTCTGTGACTGCATTCATGTTATAATGTCAGCTGATAACTGTGACAGAAACCATATGGCCTAAAACATTTACTATCTGGCCATTTATAGTAAGTTTGCCAACTCTGGTATAATGGAATATTTCAAATGATGCTCTCCAAATTGAGGGTCAGATAAATGGCCGTGAGGGGAAAAGGTAGGCAAGGGTCTAAAACACAATAACATTTAATAACAAAGTGACATATTAACCTCTATACTATTCCTAGTATCCAGCTCAAAATGAATTCTATAAGCAATCAAATATTGCTTCAGTTTTGTTCTTTGTCTCTTTTAAAATATTTTGATAAATATATTGCTACATTAGTTTTAAACTGGCTGTATTTCTAAAGAGGGTATGGTTTTATCTGTTTATACTGAAAGATCTCTTGAAAAGGGTGAGGTAAGAAAAAAATATGTATGAAACATACATTAGCATTCCAAGTTAATTACTGTTTTTTAAAAATTCAAAATAGATAAACAACCAAGTTTTTTCCACAATGAATGACTTTACACCATTTTGTTACATTTACTTTATGTTTTACCATCCCTAAATGGCATTATCTTAAAAGGAATATAAGCATTTTACTCAAAGAAACCTCTAAGTAAAAAGAAATGAAATTCCTGGTTGGCTTTCTAAATGCCACACATATTTACCTAAAAAGTCAAATCTTATTTGCTACTATCTTCTTACTCCCCCAAAATAATGTTACAAAGCAATCTCCATCCCATCTTGAGTCAGCCAATAATCATTTCCAACTCCACTGTTTCTTTAATTATTCTCTGTGCCTATCAAAACTCCACTTACAAGTCAAAACCCATGTGTAGTTATGACTCCTTTAAAAAAAAAACCTGCCTACATGGGCCAACCCTAATTTCCTTCCTAAATGAACTCAGATTTAAAAAAACAACTGTGCATTCATTTATCTGTTTTTTTGTGTTGTTCCCTACACATGAATTTGTATTCCTTATCTGAAAGCACTTTGAGTTCTTCAAACTCCTCTAATTCTTACTGAAATGTTAAGCACAGCACTGATTATTCTCAACGCATGTTTGTTGGTCTGTGTAAACTAAATATATTTCTTAAATGTGCTATATTAGATAAAGTCCACCATCCACTCAGCCTCATTCAGAATCTTAACCATTCAGGCAGCTGCACATACTTACATGTAATAGACACTCAATAACTGTTTGTAAGTTGAATGAAGAAAGAACTAAATGCATGAAGGAATGATGAATAAGTAGTAAGTGAAAAGCATCTTTTATAAGGTAGAGGAAAGAAGCAAATATATGGAGTATGTGAATGACCATGCAATGCACTCACCTTAAATTTATAAGGGTCACATAATCATAAGAACACTTTCTGCTGCAATCCCATTCAAATCAATTACACATGGAATTTTAGCCCAAGAGTCTATGTTCCCTGAGACTGAAATTGGCACTCTATCACTATCCATTTCTCATCTCTATTGGCTTCACATTCTCCCTCTACAAATGGGATTCACATACACATGGGAAAGAATGTCACTAGCTCCCTCCCAAATTAATAACTTCAAAGAAAAGGGAGCTTCTTTCCACATTCATACATCAATTTCAAAGAATTCTAATGGGCTCTGCTTGAGTAAGACATAATCACTGCTGTAACTGGGATGAGTTATAATACTGACAGCTCACCAATCACTCAGAATAGTGAGGGTTGTTTCCCAAATGGTGCAATACTAAACAGACAAAAATCTGTATGTCTTCTACCAGTCAAAACCTACAACCCAATTTTCAACAGGAACTAGTGATGCTTTACTATATTTTGGAGTTACTTAACTTTTTATAAAGCCAATACTTGGTTTTAGCTATTACTACCTCTTGAAATGAGATTCCCCCTGGGAAGCCTATTTAATTCTTTTAAGCTTCTATTCATTTTATGGGGTGATATTGGGGATTGAGCCTGGGGGCCCTTTACCACTGAATTACATACCTAGCCCTTTTTATTTTTTTTTGAGGCTAGCCTCCATCTTGTGATCCTCCTGCTTCAGCTTCCTAAGTAGCTAGAATTACAGGCTTGCATTACCAAGGCCAAGTATTTCTCCTAAGCACTTTCATTTTAATATTCTGACACTTTCTCACACAGCCAGACCAGGGAATAGGTTTATTTATTTGGAGGCGGGGGGGGGGGGGGGCCAAGCACTCTATCAACTGAGCTATATCCCCAGCCCACAGCCAGACCAATCACAACAAATTTCTAGTCAAACTTTGCTCATAAATTTTGCAAGATGAAACAATCCAAATCATTTGCTAAGTCATCATACAGCAGTCTCTTATTTACTTCACTACATCCGAAGCTCTTGTTCTAAGTACTTGTATTTCTTTTTTTGAATAATGTAGACCAAATATGGAATATAAAACTCTTAGTATTCAGCATTAGTTTCTCTACTCAGGAACAACACAGTACCCATGTAAATCTCCTAGCAAGAGGCTCAAACAAATATTATAGAAGATGTTATTCAAGTAAAAAACATTGATAAACTGGTACCTCAACTCAAGCTTTGTTGCTCTCTACTCAAAATAGTTGTCATAAATTTTTTGACAAAATTAAAAATTCATGCCTTTGTGAAAAGTGGCCCTGAAAAAGAAAACCATCTGTGAAGATCAAGGAGGAACACAGTTATGATTGATAAAATAATAATGCAGGGTGATATGGTTTACTTCAGCTCTTCAGCTGTTACATACATAATCTTTTTCCTCATTTAGTGCTATATTAATGAGTATATTTAATACCCTTGATGAGAGGAATTTTAAGATACTGAGATACCCAAGAATTCTGGGATTTCAAATATCTTAAGACCTATCAAATACAAACAAGGACATCTGTGTGTGAGGAGTAGATAATCAGTACAGGGTAAAATATTTCCCACTACATTTCCATAGCTTTCCCTCTAATAACATGGATTTATTACCAGATTTTTGCCTTTTCTTTTGTCCACACCAGGATATTCAGATGACTGTCTCCAGGAAATTAGTAATAAATCTATAGTGATTCCCACACCCTTTTCTGACTCATAATGTAGATGCTATTAATATAAATACATATTTCATAATTTTTCTTAGGTGTACTACTTAGCACTGATCAGACCAAAAACACAGTCACTTTTCTGGCCATTTATACAGCTATAAAATAAGTTTCTATCATTTTTATCTCCAGTGTTCATTATTCAGATGCCCCTATTACTACCTCTACATTCATAAAAATAACAAATCTAAAATTCATCTTTAGAGCTTTAAGAAAAATATTAAATAATAAACTATAAGACCAAAAATTACCTTTTGGTTTCTATTAAAAGGAAAACCCATGTATAAATAATTTATTAAGACCAAAAATAAAAAATCTAACTTATAATTTATGAAAACTGATATTTAAATAACTATTTTAGTTTAATCCAGTATTAAAACATATGAACTTACTATGTAACAAATCAAATACTCCAGGTATTTCAGTCTTTACAATACCTCTTTCTTGAAGGAATAAAAGGCACACAATTTAATGCTTGGACAATGTCACAATCAGCAACCATGATCAAAGGAAGAGATGATTATCTGCAAACAAAATGCAAGATTTTAAAATTCTGATTACAAAAACTGTTAGTGAAACATTTCTGTACTCAATTTGGTAACATTTCACATTCAATATAGCATAATTTTGAAAAACCTCCTCTCTGAACCTATGCATATTACATTGTCATTGATATCCAGTGACAACATTATATATTTACAAAAGTTACAACTCAAAGCTTGGAATCAATCTAGTTAATACCTTTATTTAATATGAGAGGGAACATTAGTCTGGCCCAACCCTAATATCCTACTACCATATTACCTCTTAACAATTCTCACTCTGGTATAATGTCCTATGAAAATTGCTCATCACGTGAAGTCAATATCCCATTCACTGCCTACACACCTGGATCAGATAATAAGTAAAATTTCAACATTTTGTAATAGTCCTTTTCTTCTGATTATAGTGTTTTGTCAATAATCTTTTAGTACCTGAAGGAATCTAGGCAAAATTCAAGTCTCATATAATTAAAAAAAAAAAAAAAAAGTTGTATTAGTGCCTTAAAGCACACAATACTCCAATGAGAAAAATTCCAAACAAATACAAACCAAAAAATAACAATAAAGGTATGTTAAAAGGGCATTTTAAGTTGTACTTTGAAGTCAAATTACAGATACAGGCTAAAATATTTCTCTTCATATAAATAGAAAAACTTTGGGCATCATAGGATACTATTACCAGAAAAGACAGGATATGAAATGTGACATAGTAAAAATCTGAAGCACTTCTACATTCATACAGTAGATATTCACTGTGGTCACTGTCCTTTTATCTTTTCATACAACCATATATAAAATGTTTTGAATTGGTAATTACAATTTTAGCAAAAACCAAGGTGGTCTACTGTTTACCTTCCCCCACAAAATGCCGATGCCCTGAAAATATCAATGCAACATAATGTCTGTAAATTTCAGGGGAAAAAAGATTTGCTGAAAGAAAATGAACCCATTTGTATAGATCTGGAGTTAAACTCTGACAATGACAAGGAATTTCCATGAGTCAATTAAAATGGTAGTTATCTATTCAACCTGAAGATATTAACTTTACGCTCAAATTAAACCTCTTGCTGCAGAAAAGGTAATTCAAACAATATCTTATAGATTATGACTAATATGCACAGACTCTCAAATTAATTTCCTAACCTGATGTGTTTGTTGTCTTCACTGTTCATGACTAAGACAATCATACAAAGTTCAACATTCTTATGAATCCTTTAAACACTAATTTCATTTTCCTAGAGTTTTTTTCTTTTTTTTAAGACTTCTGGTAAGAAACTCAACCATGTTTTCACTAAAATGGTTCACAAACACTAAAAGACCAAATTTTAAACATAAAAAAGGGAAACCGAGCCTCAACTTTTGTTTTTGGAACTTTAAAGATACAACTGTCTCACTGGTCTACTTAAGAGCTAAAACATTTTATCTTATGTACATTCACCCCCATATACTTTCAATTACCAAAGACACCTAGTCAGAGACTACCTACTCGACAAAGAGGACACCATGTTAAGAACAGTTTCAAAATGGACACTTCAAGTGCAAAAAAGCCAGTTACACCAAAACTCATCTGCCATTGAGTGTGGTTGGGGTCTACAGGTAAGAGCACCTTTGCCCAGCTCTTAAGAGGGCGAGAAGGGTGCAAGCGCCAGGGAGCTTGGCACCTCTGCAAGAAACAGCCCCCAATGACCATAGACTGAGACCATAACAGGGATGCCGTCGAGTCGGGCTAGCGAACCTACAGCTCGAGGGGTGGGGCCTGAGGGGGTGCCCATGCAGTCTCGAGGAGCCGCGGTACCCGCCGAGTGGTGCTTCGAGCGCCGCGCGCCCCGCTTCGCCCCAAACACCGCGCCCGATCCGCCCCTTCCTCCGGGGTTCCGCTGCCCCCTCGGGCGCGCGGAGGCACACCGTGCCGTGCTCCCGCCCAGCCCCTAGGATGTGAGAGAGTGGAGAGTTCAAAAAGCTCAGACTTAAAACAACCCCCAGCTACGAAGCGAACAGACCAGCCCTAGCAGCCTGCAAAAGCGCTGAATAAAAAGACTGACTTCTCCAGAAAAACTTTGCAGCAAGTTAGGCGGAAGCGCTGCATGGCCGGGACTATTTTAACAGGCGCTTCCTATCACAAGAGGCGGATCCCCTAGCCCGTATTGGGGACCCGAGAGCCCCCACAAATTCGCTCTTTGGCTCCTAGCTGGTGCTCTAGAAGTCCCGGCATCCTAGCGGGTTTGGGCAGTCCCGCTCACAGGGAATACCTGTCGTGGTCCCCATTGCCTGCGAGTCCCTGATGGCGGCCATTACCCTTCCATCCGGGTATTTCCGGAAAGCCGAGCGCAGCGCTATCGGGAATGCACGTTGCGGCGGAGGGATCCGCGCTGCACCTGAGGCGAGCGGAAGACAACGGAGGCCGGCTGGGTCCGCGCCTCATCTTGGCGAGAGTAGGCCATAGAGCCGGACTCTCGGCTGAGTTCTGTAGTTAGCGCTCTACCCTGTCTACTGACTTGTTGCTCCCCATTTTGCTCACCAGCAGCTGCAGAGATCCTACTGCCAATGAAATGGCAGACAGACGTCCATTCTGGGCTCTTCAGAGTAGACACCAGAGCAGGAACTGTGTGCACTTGGCAAGCTCTTGCTGACTGGGAATGGTCTCAACTCTGAGATTTTAATCAGTTCCGGTTTAGCAAATGGCGTCTTCCCACCACTGGCCACTGACAAGCAGATTTTAGCAGCCATTGAAGCCCCAGTCAACGAAAGAAGCTGCCGTCCACGACGCTGGGAGACGTGTTGAACTCCCAACTTATACATATTTAACAATTGGTCTAAAAGTTGTCTTTACAGTGAGAGAGGCTCTTGTGCCAATCAAAGGAATCTTTCCCCCCCCCCCGCCCCCGCATTCCCCAACAGGACTAGACCAAGAGTACAAATGTGGCCCCTCTTCTCTCCTTTAGAGCATTTCAGAAATGCACCCTATTAAATCAGTCTCATTCCTTACACAAATTATCTTTCTTAAAAAAAAAAAAACCCACAAGTGAGTCTGGCAGCAACTGTTACTAACTACAGAAAAAGAAAAGAGGGATGGGGTGCAGAGGGATATGACAAGATATTAAGGGGTGTTAAGATGACATTTTTGGATTCTATTTTATGTTCCTTGTTTGTTTTTTAAGCATGTGTATCATTTGTAATATTAAAAAAAAAACTTTAAATGATAGGTATGATGAATACTTTTCATTGTCTTAGAGTATGCTTTGGAAAATTTCAATTCATAGCCATACACAAGATTTTCTCTATTCTTTAATAAAAATAGCATGTGAAGGATCCTCATTTTGTCTTAGGAAGCTCTATTTGTCACTGTGCCTGTTGATCTAAAAATTCCACCAAGAAAAGGAGAGTAGTCATAAGGAGAAATTCTTATGTAAATGTCAAAAGGGACATGGTGGAATGATAAATATGTTTACAAAATGGATTTTCTTTTGACTTATACAACATCCCTCTCTCTCCCGGTCTTCAATTCTAATCAAGCCAGAAGCAGGCATGCACATTGTAGAGGAAAGGGAACCGATTTTGGGGGGGTTAATGAAAGATGATTGTTGGGCAAAGTTTGTTTTGATGAGGTTTTTGTTTTTCACATTAAGTACACCCTCTCCTTCATTCACTGTACCTTTTACTTATATGTATATATTCATCTATAAAACTTTGCAAACCTCCATGTATATTATACAATAAATAAAGTATATTTATTAAGTAAATTGAATATTAGATCTACCTTATCTTTCCCCTTTCCTCTTCTTTCATCCCTAATACACAAACTTAGTAATTCTTTTGCTTTCCTCTTGGGTATTAAACCTTGAAGTTAGCAAAGAAAAGGAGTGAAACAGGAAGGAAAGAATAGGACTGAAAGAGAGAAAGGGAAGAACTATAGGGGCTGGGGTTGTGGATCCTCAGCACCACATAAAAATAAATATTGTGTCCTGAAAACTAAAATTTTTTTTAGAAAAAAAAAAGAACTACAAAAGAAAGCTAAATAATAGCTTAAGAAAAGATTCTGGAATATTTTATACTTGAGAAGAATAGTTAATGGGGATAGGGTATCTAGATTAATGCTTTAAATAGTTGGTTCTGAAGACCTGAATGCTATTTATTAGCTTCAGGGCATTTGATCTCTAAAATTCTCAGTTATGCAAAACACACTTAACCATTGGTTGGAAGATTGCAGCATAATCCTTTGCACATACAGTAATGTAAGTGATACAATAATGTTGGTGGTGATAGCACAAAGTTTCCATCTTAATTACAAACTTCGGCTTTTTTTAGTTGATTCTTTTTAGTTATATGAGACAGCAGAATCTATTTTGATATAATTATATAAGCATGGAATATATCTTGTTCTAACTCAGAGCCCAGTACTTCTCCTTCCCCTTCTTTTTCCCCACCCCTACTCCCTTCCCTCTATTGATCTTTCTATATTTACCCATAGTTATTTTTTAATTAATTTCTTGTGGATGTATACATGGTGAGAGTCACTGTGGTACACAGGAAAATTATGTCAGATTCATTCCACTGTCTTTCCTTTTTCCATCCTCTTCCCTTACCTTCATGCCCCTTTGTCTAATCCACTGAGCTACTATTTCTCCCCCCTATCCTTATTGTGGGTTAGCTTCCACATATCAGAGAAAACATTCGACCTTTGGTTTTGGGGATTGGCTTATTTCACTTAGCATGATACTTTCCAGATCCATCCATTTACCGGCAAATGTCATAAAATCATTCTTCTTGAAGTCTAAGTAATACTCCATTGTCTATATATACCACATTTTCTTTATCCGTTCATCTGTTGAAGGGTACTTAGGTTGGCTCCATAGCTTAGTTGTTGTGAATTGAGCTGCTATAAATGTTGATGTGGCTGCATCACTGTAGTATGCTGATTTTAAGTCCTCTGGGTATAAACTGGGCAGTGGTATAACTGGGTCAATTGGTAGTTCCATTCCAAGTTTTCTGAGAAATCTCCATACTGCTTTCCAGAGTGGTTGCACCAATTTGCAATTCCAAGAGCCATGTATGAGTGTACCTTTTCCCCACATCCTCACCAACATTTATTGTTACTTGTATTCTTGATAATTGCCATTCTGACTAGACTGAAATGGAATCTCAGTGTAGTTTTAATTTGCATTTCTCTAATTGCTAGAGGATTTTGAACATTTTTTCGTATATTTGTTGACTCTTCATATCCTTCTTGAGAAAGTGTCTGTTTAATTTTTTTGTCCATTTATTGACTTGGTTGTTTATTTTTTGGTGTTGAGTTTTCTGAGTTCTTTGTGTATCCTGGATATAAATGCCCTATTTGAGGTGCAGGCGGCATAGATTTTTCTTCCATCTGTAGGCTGCCTCTTCATGCTCTTGATTGTTTCCTTTGCTGTGAAAAAGCTTTTAGATTTGATTCCATCCCATCTATTGATTCTTGATTTTACTTATTGCACTTTAGGAGTCTTGTTAAGGAAGTCAGGTCCTGAGCCAATATGTTGAAGTATTGGGCCTACAGTTTCTTCTAGCAGGTTCAGGGTTTCTGGTCTAATTCCTAGGTTTTTGATCCATTTTGAGTTGAGTTTTATGCAGGCTGAGAGATGGGGATTTAATTTCATTATACTACATATGAATTTCCAGTTTTCCCAGCACCATTTGTTGAAAAAGGCTATCTTTTCTCCAATGCATATTTTTGGTGTCTTTGTCTGAGATAAATGTATTTATGTGGGTTTGCCTCTGTGTCTTCTATTCTGTACCATTGGTATATGTGTCTGTTTTGTTGCAATACCATGCAGTTTTTGTTACTATAGCACTGTAGTATAATTTAAGGTGTGGTATTGTGATGCTTCCTGCTTCATTTTTCTTGCTAAGTATTGCTTTGCCTATTCTAGGCCTCTTATTTTTTCAATGGGATTTCATAACTACTTTTTCTATTTCCATGAATGCCCTTGCAATTTTGATGGGAATTTTAAAATATCTGATTCACAGACCTAAAGCATATCAATATAAAACAGTGAAATTTTCTCCTGAAAATAATATATAAATGGAAAATGCATCTCACTCTACAAATAACCGTCTCTAAATCACATCATACCATGCCATAATAAACAAGCTTATATATGCATTTACAAATATGTAAGTATGCTTTTTAGCCATAGATAGCTTGATACTAGCTATCAAGAAGCTATCCTAAGAACTACAATTATAATTAAATTATAAATTTGGAGATCAAGAGTCCCTTAAAAATGAATCTCTTCTTTTTGCTCATCTCTTACCTCAAGCTCAAACTCCTTACCCTCAAGTGCATATAGAAATGGAAAAAAGAGGGACAAAGAGCCTAGGTAATCTACCATAATGTGGTCATACTTCTTGGTCAAAGAGGTTATAAGGTGATTATTCTTGGCAATCTATCAAATGTTTGTTGAGCTTCAAGCAGTATCCTTCCCAATGTTTTTTTCCAGTGTCTATTTTAATATTATTCAGCTGGAATTTTCTTGAACACCTATTATGTGCCACAGAGGAGAGCATGTGGATGACATTAAAGTACACAAAAACAACTAGGATTGATTAAGAAAAGATTTCAGAACATCTTAGGTGGGGGAGAATAGATGATGCTATAATTCACAGGGTAGCCAAGAGTTTAACATATGCCAGAAAATACAAAAGTCTTCCCCTGCTCTCATACCAAAAAATTACATCAATGTTGAGTAAAGGGACAATATAACTCTGACCAGGAAATTTTTGATGTATACCTATTTTCCCCACCTCTCTCTTTATAGTCAAGCATTCCAGTGTGGATGATAATCATATGATCAGTAGAATGATGAAGGAAAATTGCTGAAAATCTCATCAACTAAGAGCAAATAATCTCAGAAATGTTTGGCCTGCCTTGCTCATTGCTTGGACCATTCTTTCCTCTCTTCTCAAACTCACACACAAAAAACACACACTAACTAGGACCTGATTTTCAACCCGACCCAAACACACAACCAGAAAACAAGTACAAGTTCCCAGGACACAAGAAGAAAATTAGAAGGAAAGATATTAAACCAAACAATATAAACTTTCTGATGAAGAATTACCTACAGCAAAGATGTAAACATGCTAAGAACACTTAAAGAGATGAGGGATTATATAGTACAAGAACAAGAAATTATTGCAAGAATGGGGAAATACAAAATATATAAATAAAGCAGTTGAAATAAATGAAACAACTTATGGTTAAATGAGAAAATGGAAAAAAAACACCGAACAACTCAGTGAATGTAAGAACAGATTAAGGGATTTTCATAGAAGGATGCAGAAAAGCATGATAAGATAGTAAAGGAAAGAAATGGAAAGACAAAAGATGTGGAAGACAAAAGTAAATGTGTCAATATTTGAAAATAGGAGGCTTATATGAGAGAAAAGAAAATATTTGAAAAAAAAGTTTTCCCTAAATAAATTATAGGTTGTCAAATAGGAAATATAATTTTTTTTTTAAAAAAACCTCAACATGTTATAGTGAGATTTAAGAATATCAATGGCAGAAAGGAAATTCTAAAAGCTTCCAGAGAAAAAGAGAAGATAATTTATAAAGAACAAGAGAAAGAGTGAGATCCTGTAGCCACCGTGGCACCAGGTATTTTATCCTCCCTTGGCAGCAAAGTAGATGTGAGCAAAAGCAGAAAAGGTCTTTCTTCTTATCATTTTTAATCAGGGAGAAACTTTTTTTTTCTCCCAATAAGTTTCTCTTTATATTTTACTGGTCATGACTGAGTAACATACATACCTCTGAAATAATTGATGGCAATTGTTTGCCATTGTGATTGACTCAAACCAATCATGACTTATATTCTGAGATGGGGCCAATTACCACCTGATCTAAAATTATGGTTCTAACTAGCAAGGAGAAAGGATGAATAATTTTTGGTTGGCAAATAAATATATTTGGCATCTGCCAATAGCATAATAAGAAAGATAGAAAACTAGGTATTACAGAAGAACAGAAGAGTGTCCATGAGATAGTCTTATCAATTTACAGGAAATACAGAGATCAGAAGAACATATTAAACAACACTATGGGCAAAATCAGTATGAATTTTGAGAAACTAAACAGGACAAATTATATGATTTCTCAGCCTGACAAAACTATTAAGGAAAAAAAGAGATTGAAAGGAAAACCTACAAATTAAAAAGAGACATAAATTACTTACCAATCACTATAATTCAGACAAACAAAAACATAGAGCATTTATGAGACAATTGGATATTTGAAAACTGTCGGTATTAAGATGTAGGTATTAAGAGTGATACATGCCTAGTATTATAGTTTTAAAAGTTTACCACTTAGAAATACTTGCCAAAATATTTACAAATGAAATGATAGTGTAACTGAAATTTACTTTAAAAGTAAGAAGAAGACATATGAGAGAATTTAGATGAAACAAGATTGGTCTTGAATTGATAACTGTTAATCCTGAAAAACAGGAGCAAAAAATTATTATAAAATTCTGTCTACCTTTTTGCATGTGAATTACATTTTAACAATTTCAATGACATAAGTTGGCATAAGGTGAAAGGAGGAAAGAGGAAGGAGACACTATGATCAAGCTGCTTTGTGTCTCATTGATTTCCTAACAGGAAATGAAGATGTCATGTTTTAGATATCAGGTGTCCCCCAAAAGCTCACATGTGAAACAATGCAAGGAAGTTTAGAGGTAAAATGATTGAGTTGTGGTAATCTTGATCTAATGAGTGCATTAATCCCCTTATAGGGATTAACTTAGTAGTAACAGGAGGTGTGTAGAATATGACTGGAGAAGGTAGGCATTGAGGGCATGCATTGAGGGTATATATTTTGTCCTTGTTGAGCAGAGGTCTGTCTGTCTGTCTATCTATCTATCTATCTATCTTTCCTTCTGTGACATCTGAGCTGTTTTTTCATTCTTCTGGCATGATGTCCTCACTCACCTTGGGCCTTGAGAAATTGAGTTGGCTATCTGTGCACTGAGACCTTTGAAACTGTGAGAGCCCCCAATAAACCTTTTCTCCTTTAAAATTGTTCTTGTCAGGTCCTTTGGAAAAGGACTGGAAAAGGTTGACTAAAACAGAAGGCTAGAGGAAGACTAGATCACAGCAGAAAAGGGGAAGTTCGTACCAAAAACCAGTTTTGCATTACTGAATAAATCAACTGAGAATGAAGAATACATCCATAGGTCCATAGGCCTCTACTTGAAGACTGATCTTGTCATCAACATAGCCTATGTTCCTCAAAGACAAAGGGAACTGCCTCTAAGACAACAGAGACTCAACGAATTTAAATGAAAAATGTTCATAAGTAGACTGATGTTACTCCACTTTTCTTCTATTTTTCGGTTACTTAGGCAGCTGAATAACCGAAAAATAGATATAAGCTATCAACATTGAGCTCCTAGCTCAAAGTGTAATAGAAGGATTAAACCACTTTCTAGATAAATAGGAAGGGGAGCTGAAAACACTCTTCCAACTTTACAAGTACTGACACAGAGTATTTTAAAAATTAATAATAAAAATAATTAACAGAATCCATGGAGTACATATAAAAATTCTCCTCCCTCCAAAAAATGAAAGATATTTAGAAAAGTATTCTGGCAGGATCTCAGAGTAGGAAGCACCAGGCATCTGGCACCATACCTATTCAAGGATTGGTAGAATCTCTCTGATGTAACTATTTTGGAATTTTAAGATTTATTTAAGGCTTGAAACTTCCAGGGAAGTCTTGGATGGTAAATTGCAGTTAATTTTGGTCAACTTGAGCTCTTAGCTCATCCCCCACCCTGTATCTCCTAGGCTGGCAGCTGGGTGCTTTTTCTTGGATCACAGAGCTTGCAAGAGTGATTTGGACAATAAGGACCAAATATTTGTTCTTCAGACACAGGGATCTTCTTCTGTTTTGAAGGGTGAGGTCGTGTGTGTGTGTGTGTGTGTGTGTGTGTGTGTGTGTGTATTGGTGGTGGTGGGGTGTCCTGGGGATGAAGCCAAGAGCCTCACCCTTGCATTTCTAAACACAGCTACAGAGGGGGACAGTCATCTTTGCACCACCACCACCCTACCCAAGCTGGTTCTCCAAGGTAGCAAGGTAACAAAACCCACCTCCTCCTCTGGCTGAAGCAACTGCAAGAGAATATAAAGGGTCAGTGCCTTTTACTTCCCTTTCATTATTTGGTGGTGGGATGGTGGGGGAGAGTACCAGGGATTGAACCCAGGAGCACTCAACCACTAAGCCTCATCCCCAGCCCTTTTTCTTTCTTATTTTGAGGTAGTCTAGTTAAGTTGCTTAGGACCTTGCTAAATTCCCCGAGGCTGGCTTTGACCTAGAGATCCTCCTGTGTCATCCTCAGAGTCCCTGGGATTACCCCTGTGTGTCAGCATGCTAGGCTTTTATCCCTTCTGAGAGCCAGACTAGGACATTCAAATGAAGCTGTATATCCAGGGGAAAATAAGAAGTCATTTCTTGTGCCCAGGGAAAGGCACAGGCTCAGAAAAAAATCTGAAGAGACCTTAAGTGTATACCTCAGGTTGATTCTTGACATGGGGACAGGCTACAAAACAAAACAAAACCAAAGCAAGCAAACAAAAAAGTAAACTCCTGGGAAGGGGAGGAATCTGATTGCCAGAGTTCTCACTGTTAGTTACAGAGCAGGCTGAACAAATGTTAGCTGCAGGGTGGGCTGAACACTCAACCCTCGCCCTCACTCATCTGGTTCCTTATCAGCTTGTTTGCCTCAAGTCTGAACACTCAGTCCCACTCAAGGCTGAACACTCAGCCCCACTCAAGGTTGAACACTCGACCCCCACCTGTCTGATGCAAAGGAAATCCACATCTGACCCCTACCCCATCTGCCTAAAGGCAGAAGATGACACCCTTAGCAACTACTGTATGATCTAGTCACTGTATGCCAACAAGGAAGCTTACAGACCCAGAGACCCCATTAGATTTTGGCTATAAAAACTCTCTCCTGCTGGACCCCCTCTCTTGCACGCACTCTCTCTCTCTCTCCCTCCCTCTCTCCCTCCCTCTCTCTTTCTTCCCTCTCTCTCTCTCACTTTGCTCTCTCCCTCTCTCTTTCTTCTTTCTCTGCTCTCTTTCTTTCTCGTTTTCTCTTCCTTCCCTGTGAATCAGACACTGCTGCAATAAAGGTCTCTTGGTCGCTCTGAGTGGCGTGGTCATTTCTTTCACTCACGTCATTAGAGTCACATATCCAGCTTTCAAAAACAACAAATAATGACAAAAGAAAAAGGAAAGTATGCCCGGGTGCCAGGACAGATGCCTGTAATCCCAGCCAGTCGGGAGGCGGAGGTTTCAGGCCAGCCTCAGCAATTTAGCGAGGCCCTAAGCCCTAGCAAGATCCCATCTCAAAACTCAAAGGAGGGTAGGGGGTCGCTGGGGATGTAGCTCGGTGACAAAGCACTCTTGAGTTCAAGCCCCAGTACAAGAAAGAAAAAGGGGGGGGGCGGTAGAGAGAAGAAGAAAAAAAAAAAGAAAGTATGGTCCATTTAAAGGGAAAAAAATAAACCAACCAAAAGCGTCACTGAGAAAGACAGACCCATTAGGTAGACATTAAAACCGCGGTCTTAAAGACTCTATTGAATTGTAATAAGTAGAACTAAACCAGCTTCCCTGAGTTCAAAGGGGCGTGGTACACAGTGCCGCAGCCTGACTTGATCTGCAGTAGATTGTAACTTAATCTCAGAGTATGCTCTTTGTACTAGGCAACTAAATTTCAGCCAATCACAGCAGTTTACCGCTTTGCCAATCCCAGGCTGAAGGTTGCCAAATTATGCCCAATAGGCAAACACCAGGCTGCACCAATCACGTAATCCCTATGTCACTTCCTGTTTTCCTGGTTATAAAATTTCATTGCACTCTTTGAAGGAGGTGAGGGCATTCTGACCCATTTTTGTTCTGGAATGTTGACTGGTTCTAGAACCCTTTTCTAGTTCAAGTAGACCGCTAAATTGAACCCTTCTCCGTTTTTCTTAATAACGTCCAAAGAATTAAAGGAAGAGGTGAGAGAAAAGTTGGGAAATTTATGTATGAACAAAACGGAAATATCAATAAAATGATAGGGAAAAATTTATCAAAAAAGAAGCCAAAGCAGATCTGAGCGGACACAAGAAAGAATCAGTGAAGTTGAATATAGAATAATTGAAATTATCCTGGCTGAGAGGCAGAAAGGAAAAGAAATGAAGAACGTGCACAAAACCTGAAGGAGCAGGGAAACATCATCAAATGTGCCAACATATGCATTTGGGGAGTTCCAGAAAGAAGAGAAAGAGAAGCAGAGAAATGATTTTACGCTAGATTTGCTCCATAAGAAATGCTAAAGGGAGTCCTACAGGTTGAAAAGAAAGGACACTAGACAGTAGCTTAAAGTCATCAAGAAATAAGCATCTCAATAAAGGTAAATATATGTGCAATTTAAAAGAAACTAGCACTATGGTAACAATGATTTCTAACTTTATGTTTGTTTTCTACTGAATTTGAGAAACTAATATATTTATCTAAAATAATTATTACTCTAAAACTTAGCATTATTCTAACTTTGGTTTGTAACAACATATTTCATTTTCCACATAATCTAAGAGACTAATGCATTTTAAAAACCAATCACTAGTTTATTTTAAAATGTACAATGTATAAAATGTAATTTTGTGATATCACTAATTAAAAGAATTAGAAGAGTTGGGCACAGAGGAATGAAAGAGCAGACTTTAGGGTAAGTTATTAAAGTTCAACTGGTATAAGTAAATTCATTAATTTAGTGATTACTTAATAATTACCATTATAACTCTAAGATGTTATATAAGAACATAATTATAGAGTACATACAAAAGGAAATGAGAAGGGAATTGAAATACCTTACTACAAAAACAATCAACTACAAAAAAGAGTAATGCAGCACGTAAGGAACAAAACCTATACAGCATATAGAAAGCAAATAGCAAAATGGAATAAGTTCCTTCTTATAAATGATTACTTTAAATATAAATGAATTAAGCTCTCCAATAAAAAAGCTGAGATTGTCAGAATGGGTTTAAAACAACCCCACAATCCAACCATATACTACTATATACTACTCTGTTTAGATTTAAAGATACAAATAGGTTGAATTTCACACTGAAGTTCACAAACATGACCATATCAAATTAATAAATTAATAAATTTTTCAAAAAACATTTTACTATTTTTGAAAAAAGTTGAAGCTAAAACTATATGCAATTACAAATACAGGATTTGGAGTTGGGCTTGGCATTCAACAATAAAGGTCATATTGTATTCAGAAGAAATAGTTATGGACAGTGAGAGTGAAAGGATGGAAAAATATATATATATTTTAAATGTTTTTCGTTATTGATGGACCTTTATTTTATTTTATTTATTTATTTTTATGTGGTACTAAGGACAAACCCAGTGCCTCACACATGCTAGGCAAGTGCTGTACTGAGCCATAGCCCAGCCCCGGAAAAACATATCTTATGTAAACAATTAAGATAGAATTATCTTATGATCCAGAAATTCCACTTCTGGGTATATATCCAAAAGAATTGAAAAGGGTATTGAGGAGAGAATTTGTACACCCGTATTCATAGCAGTAGTATTCACAATAGCTAATAGAAAACAAAAAATTAAAATCTAACATCCAATTAATAAAAGCTCCAGAAAATGAGGGAAGGGAAATGAGAGTGAATTATTAAATACAATAAATGTCCCAGACTGAATTTCCATACTGAATTTCACATAGACATGAACTTACATAATGAATTTCACACTGAAGTTCACCAACATGACCATATCAAAATACGTCATTGTAAAATTTACATTAGAATACAAAGCCTAACATCTTACAGAATGAAAAAAGGTCACATAAAAAAGATTATGACTAAAAATAGAACCAGATTTCTCAAGCATTTCACAAATTGCTAGACAACAATGAACTTGTATCTTTTAATTCAAAGAGAAATTAAACTATTATTTAAATGAGTAGAATCAAGACATGTTCAGAAGCAAATATTCTCCAAAATTTAACTCACACTCTTTCCTAAATAGGTAATTCTTCCCTAAAATTAAGTAGCAAACTCAAAAATAGCAAAACATAGAAATCAGAAAATAAGAGATATAAATCAGAAGAAAATCCCTGACAAATACAAGAAAGTCCCAGAGGAAAAAACACTACTGACTGTATTGGAAGCTATGATAGCCTCTGTTTACTCTGCAACAGGTGGCCTATAATTTATAATATAAAATCTTGTTCCAACCTGTGGACTGAGGTAAGCTGAGAAACACAACTTCAAAATAACTAGATGAGGAAGAGTAAAAGTGAGAGAAAGAGAAATAAAAGACAAAACTTCCCAAACTTCTCGGATTGAACCTGATAATCAAATTCTGAACCCCATAATGTAATCTAATGCTATGAAAGTAGTCAATAAAATCAAACCTTAAAATATAAATTCACTCCAGAAGAAATTGAAGTGCTTCACAAAGGCAAATGGAAGAATGATGCTGAAAAGGACAGGCAATGAATTATGAGGAAGGTAGAAATAAAATACTGATTGATATTAAAGCCAATCCATTAAAATTATAATTAGAAATCTGAGAAATGGAAAAATACCATAATAAAATAAAATACCATAACTTAACAGACTGGATGAAGTCTGCAGTGGCTATAATAGCAAAGTAAGTGCGAACATAGCACTGAGGAATTTCCTTGAGCTATATAGCAAAGAGAGATAAATGTTTTAAAAGAACAGTTAATGGTATGGAGAAGATATTGAATGTTTCTGACATGCATCACTTACAGGAATACCAGAAGTATGCCAATGTGTTAATGGTGAAAAAAAAAAAAAACAAAACAGTGTTTCAAAAGATGAGGGCAGGGCATTTTCTAAATTGAAGAAAGACAAGAATCCTCCATTTGAAAATGTACAAGAATTGCATAGAGTAAATTAAAACATACCTGAACATGCCATAGAAAAATTTCAAAATAACAAAAATAAAGAGAATTTTTTTAAAAAGTCTCCAGTGAGAAAAAAAACCATTAAATATGAATGAATAATAGTCTAAAAACATACTGTCATAATTTTTTAGGTGTTAAGAGAAAATTACTGTCGACCTAGGATTTCATATCTAGCTTACATAATAAGTACAATGAGGGCAAAATAAAGATATTTGTCTTCATATGAAGACTAAGTAAATTTACCTATTATATAATCTCTCTACAAATACTATTAAATAAAGCACTTTAGCCAGAAGGTAAGTGAGTCTAGAGGGAAGGGAGAAGATTTAGCAAAATTGGTGACTCCTCAAACTTACAAAATTATTCAATAAATTAATAAATTTTCAAAAAACATTTTACTATTTTTGAAAAAAGTTGAAGCTAAAACTATATGCAATTACAAGTACAGGATTTGGAGTTGGGCTTGGCATTCAACAATAAAGGTCATATTGTATTCAAAAGAAATAGTTACGGTCATTACTAGAAAATTTTATATATAATTATGTACATCATATATTAAGGATTACTATTAAAAGAATAAACACATTTCATAGTTTCCAGTTCAGGAAAGAAATCAAAGGCAGTGATATTTTTAAAAGATTTAAGCATTCATAGCTTAATTCTTTTTTAATATTAATTTTTAGTTGTAGCTGGACACAACACCTTTATTTTATTTATTTATTTATTTTTATGTGGTGCTGAGGATTGAACCCAGGGATTGAACACACGTGCTGGGTGAGCGCTGTACCGCTGAGCCACAACCCTAGCCCAAAGCTAGGGTTTTTTAATCCAATATTAGAAAGGAAAACTTAAGGACATAATGATACAAGGTGGTAAATTAAACATGTAAATATACCATTATGGCAAAAATAAGTACAAATATATCAACAATCATTTTAACAAGTTAAACTTATATATTGAAATATAGATTCTCAGAATGTTTCAAAAATAAATTCTATCTCTGTGTTATGGGTAAGAGAGAACCTAAAACAAAATTATACAGAAAGTTTCAAAGTAAAGGGTGGAAAGATACACCAGGAAATAGTAAACTAAAGGAGGATGGGTTAAAAACATTAATATGGGTCCACAATATCAGTTTTAGATACAAACTTTAACAGGAATCAAAAACAGTTCACTACATAGTAATAATAAAAAGAACAATAAAAATAATTTATCACAATCCCGAACTTATAAACAACAACATAAGCTTGGAATTTATAAAGCAAAAACTCTCAATTAAATGAAAAAAAAATGTGAGGAATCTATAATCAAAGCGGACTTTTTGTTTGTTTGTTTGTGTATTTTTGTCTTTTATCAGTACTGGGGATTAAACCTAGGCTTTTTGTAGGCTAGGCAAGCACTGTACCACTGACCTACATCCCTAGCCCTTTTAATTTTATTTGGAGACAGGATCTTTTAAGTTTCTGGGCTAACCTCAAAGGCTTTGGTCTACTCAGGGGCTGGGAATACAGGCATGCACCACCACACCCAGCTCGAAGAGGGATTTTAACACACTGGGTAAACTTATAGATTTGCCCAACAACATCAGCAAGCTTGGTCTAATTTATATATTCGTGTGTGTGTGTGTGTGTGTATGATATATATTAGGGATTGAACCTAGGGCTAAGCAAGCACTCTAGCAATGAGTTATATCCCCAGCCCATTTTTAAACTTTATTTTGAGACAGGGTCCAGGCTGCCCTCAAATTTGTGATCCTCCTACCACATCCTCCAGAGTAACTGTGTGTGATGATTAATCTGAATTGTCAACTTGATTGGATTAAGAGATGCATAAGATTAAGAGGCTTTTGGGTGTCTCAGTAAGGGTGTTTCTAGGAATGATTGGCATGTGGTATAGTGAACTGAAGCAGAGACCCACTCTTAAGTGTGGACAGCACAGTCCAATAGATAGGAGGCTTGGATGGAAAAAAAATTGGAAGAAAAAGGAAGCAGCAATAGATGGGGTTCTTTAAAAAAATTTTTTTAGTTGTAGATGGACTCAATACCTTTATTTTAAAATTTATTTTTGTGTGGTGCTGAGGATTAAACCCAGTGCCTCATATGTGCAAGGCAAGCACTCCACCTCTGAGCTACAATCCCAGATACAGATGAGGTTCTTGATTGCTGCTACAATTGCCTGGGGATATCAGACTCCAGCTCCCTAACTTTTTTAAAAAAAATTGTTCTTTTTAGTTACACATGACAGTAGAATGTATTTTGACATATCACACATACATGGAGTATAACTTCCCATTCTTGTGGTTGTACCTGATGTAGGGTTACAATGGTCATGAATGCATATATGAAACTAGGAATATGTCCAATTCATTCTACTGTTTTTCTATTGTGTTTCCCATTCCCATTTCCCCACTTCCTCCTATTCCTCCCAATTTGATGATCCTCCACTCCTTGTTCCCCTACCTATTGTGAGTCAGCATCTGCATATCAGAGAGAACATTTCAGCCTTTGGTTTTTGGAGATTGGCTTATGTCACTTAGCACCTTAGTTTCCAGTTCCATCCATGTACCAGCAAATGCCATAATTTCATTCTTCTTTAAGGCTGAATGATATTCCATTGCATATATATATACCACATTTTCTTTATTCATTAATCTGTTGAAAAAATTAATGAATTAACTGGGTTCCATAGCCGAGTTATGTGAATTACAGCTCCTTAACTCTTCCAAAGCAGACTCTGCCTAGTGACTCTCCAGGGAGGCTGCCTCATTGATACCTCTGTTCTGAGGCTTCAGCTTCTTGGATGTAGTAGCTACTGGTTCCTCCAACTCTCCAGCCTGCAGACAGCCATTGTGGGACTATCCAGTTTCTGGTTGATATATATATATATATATTTTTCTATGTTATTCACAGTTATAATATACATACATATATATGTATGTAGGAATATATTTCCTGGTGGCTCTGTTCCTCTAGAGAATCCTTACTAATACACTGGGATTCCAGGCCTGTGCCACAATGCTCAGCTTTTCCTATCACTTTTGTGCTTCTTTTTCTCTTTGGGTGTTTTATTATTCCTTTCTGTCACTTTTCTCAGTTTAGATAGTCGTCTATATTTGTCTTCAAGTGCTTTACCTATAGCTTATATTATTCATCCTTGACTTATTAATGTCTAATGTATATTAATACTTTATCCTTTGCCCAATAAAAAGAGATCACTCGACCTCAGTAATCCATCTTTCCTGCTAATATGCTTTTGTTAACGTACTTTAATTCTTTCTATATTTTAAAACCCAAGAGACAGATTTACTTTTACATTCTCTCATACGGTTTTATAACTCTGAGCTTCCATCTGGGCTCCTTTTCCTTCTGCCTGAAAAAATATAACCCATTAATATCTTTTAGTATGTGTTGGCTGGTGATGAATTTTTCAGCTTTCACTTGCTTGAAGATGCATTTCTTTTCCTTTAGGACTTCATCGTTGATTGATATGAAATTCCAGGTTGGCGATTATTTTCTTGTGCCATATTAAAGATATCTTTCCACTGCCTCTGGCTTCCATTGTTTCTGTTGAGAAGTCACAGCTATCTATCCAATTTTTGTTCCATTATCTTTTTTTATTTTTTTATAATAAGAGTTTCTCTTTTAAAAAAATTTCCCTTTGTGTTTGATTTTAGTAGTTTGGCTCTTATGTATATTTAGTATGATTTTTAAATATTTACCTCAGTTGTAATTTTTAGTGAAAAAATATCCTCAGATTTGTGAAAATTTCATGGGTTAGCTATTTATAATTACATCAAAAATTACCCCAAAGCTTAGCAGATAAAATTTCAATGCACATTTATTATCTCATATGGTGTTTGTATGGGTGAGGGATCCAGGAACAGCTTAGCCAGTTGTTTCTCGCACAGTCTCTTAGACTGCTCAGATGCTTGCCAAGACTGCAATCACTCATAGCTTGACTTAAGATCCACTTCCAAGGTGTCTTACTCACATTTCTGGCAAAGTAGTGCTGTTAGCACTACTTTGGTGGTCCCAATATAATGTCACATGGACCTTTCCATTGGGCTGGTTGAGTGTACTTCTGGCATGGTAGTTGACTTTCACTGAAGAAAACGATCCAAGAGAACACAAAATAGAAGCCACCTGGTCTTTTATTACTAAGTCTCAGAAATTAAATTCTCTCCTTTACACAATGTTGTGCTGTTTACAGAGACCAACTGTATTCAATGCAGGAAGGGATTACACAAGTGTGTTCACACCAAGAGGCAAAAATCACTGGAAGCTGTCTTGGTGGCTGGTTATCACATTCTACTATCTCTCCCCAGTTGTTAATGCCATTAATATATGTAGTACACAATAACCCTCAAAAATTTCATTACAGCAAGAACTCAAAGTCCTTGAATTTATAGGTCCCAGATATGAATGGGTCTCACTGGGTGTAGTTCTTAACAAAAGCGCCTCTAGTATTTTTCCTCTCAGTCTGAAGGCATGTGAACTTAAAGGACCTTTTGCATTTTCCATTCCAAACATAGAATGGTGGCGTAGGCATGGGATAACCACTGTAGATGCTTTTGTTTAAAAGGGTAGGTTTGGGGGAGAAGGGGCCAGCACAATGCATGATCTGCACCAGTTCTGAAATCCAGCTGGGCAAAAAGATCTTTGATTAGGACTCATTCCAAATCATGCACAGGAATGAGTCTTCAAATCTCCTAGTTCTACCATCTGAGCTCTTGGATCTTCTTTATGAATTATCCTTCCTTTTCCATAGAACACAGCAATGCTTATTGAGTCTATAAGGCTATCCATAGCAAAGTTCATGATTTTGATGATGGGTTATTACTTTCATCATTATGAAATTGTCCCTTGATCTTAATAGTTTTACAGTCAGCTGTACTATGGTCTGATAGTATCTTTGCTAACTTAGGTCTGCTGCCATGTTTTTTTTAGTTGTCAATGGACCTGTATTTATTTAATTTAAATTAATTTATATGTTGTGCTAAGAATCGATCCCTGTGCCTTCTCACACATGCTAGGCGAGCGCTCTACAACTGAGCCACAAGCCCAGCCCTGCCATGTTTTTTTTAAATCTATTTTTAATGCGTTTGTATTATTTTTATATGTCTCTTCCACACAGAGTAAAGTTGATTTTTTAAAAATTGCAATTGAAGCATATTATTTAGGCTTATCTTATCCTTAGAAGATCATCACAGATTGTGTTAAACTTACTCTTTTAATAATTTTTGAGTAAATTTTCATTTCATTCCCCAGACATGACAAAACTTTATCATGTTTATTTCCCTTTAGTCTTCTCCTATACAAGTTTTCTACTCTGTGAACATATTTTAGTTCTTATGACTGTGAAAAAAGTTACTCTCCAAACTCAGTATTATAAAACCCAATTTTATTCTTATAGATTTTGTGGATCAGAAACTCAGACAGGGTTGTGAGGAGATGGCTTGTCTTGATTTACAATGTCTGGAGACCAAATCAGAAGACTCTAAGGCTAGGTTCTGGAATCATCTGATGACTCATTCTCTTAGAAATCTGGTGGAGTCTGGCTGGAAGGTTCACTTCCTTTCCTTTCCATATACTGTCTCTTTGTCACCTAGTTTGTGTTCCCTCACATTATGGTGGCTGGTTTCCCCAGATCAAACTGTCCAATAAAAGAGAACCAAACTGAAGCTGTATCTTGCAACCCTCAAGTCGCAAAACATCACTTTGGCGTACTCTGTTGTTTAGAACCATTACAAACTGTCCAGATTCAAAAAAAAATATAGAATCTAATTCCTGTGCTGGGGAGTAAGGAGTTTCTGGAAAATCATGTGGGACTGAATATATTTCTATGTCCATTTTTGGAAAACAACATCTGGCAAAAATATTGTTTAAAATATGCACACCAGACAGCTACAACAAAACATTTCATAGGGCTAGGATTGTGGTTCAATGGTAGAGCGCTTGCCTAGCATATATGAGGCACTGGGTTCATTTTCAGCACTGCATATAAATAAACAAATAAAGATCCATCAAAAACTAAATAAAAAAATTTATGAACAAAAATAAATTTCACTAAGTGTATGTGCAACTCTGTCTTGAATTCAATTGTATCTTCTTTCCAGAGGTGCTCCTTTTATGGTTCTGCAGGTGCAAGATTTTTGAGTCTTTGAAATATCTTCAAATATACTCTTTCCACCCTTCAATTGGAAAGGAGTTTTGACTAAGTACAGAATTCTTGGCTCCATAATTCTTTTTTTTAATAATTTGAAAATATTGCTAGTTTTTCCTTTTTTTCCATCCAATATTGGTGAAAATCCAACTTCAATGATTCTCCTTTTGTAGGAGATCCCTGATAACTTTTAAAATTATTTTTTCATCCCTGATATTTTAAATTTCTCTACAATGTATGCAGGCTTCTCTATGGTATGTTCAATATAGATAAGTCACTTCAATTTAAAGATTCATGTCTTTCATTTGTTCTGGGGAAATTTATTATTAAATTTATTATTATTAATTTATTATCATTAAATATTATTTTTGTTGTTATTTCTGTGTTTCTTCTTTTTTATCCTCTGTATTCTCTCCTTCCTGGAATTCTTCATGGATGCTAATGCCTTTGAATTGATGCTTTACATCTCTCAATATTTCATTTAAACATTCTATCATTCCACTACAACCTAATGTTTAAAATATAAACTCTGAAAGCAGACTTCTTAGATTCAAAGCATGGCTCTCCTATTTACTAGATGTAAAATTTGGGCTGAGATCTTGATTTGTTTGTGTTTTTATGTTCTTTATCAGTGTAATAGGAATTGTAATAGCACATTCCTGACAGGTTTATTCTTAGACTTGTATGGGTTCCATATGTACAAAGGATAAGATAATGCCTTTAACACAGTGAGCACTGAGCACACATTAGCTAGGTCTTCTTCTGACCTCTCTTCTTATTCCCTTTGTTGTTCAACATATCAGTTCACCACACTAATCTTCAGTTACATCTACTCTGCTGTTCAGTTCACATACCGAGGGTTTATTTCAACAATCACATTTTTCATTTCTAAGATATTTAATGGATTTTTAAAAATCACTTGTTCTTGTTTTATGCATCAAATACCTTTTCATCAAACTGAGAATATTAATTTTACTTATTAGTCATTAGTTGTTTCATTTTGGTTATGAATTCCCTACTTGTTTCCTCTCTCATAGAAATTACAAACCTTAATGACTAGTGATAATTGACTCATCTTTGTAGTTGTTATTTCTTACTAGTCCTCAATGCAGCCTTCCTAGTAAGATAGAAGAAAGCAAGTTACTCAGGGTTATTGTCTGTTTTCAACTGCGATGGTGGGGGTGTGCCTGAGTTGCTGGTCTTCCAGGCTGTCCCTCACTCCCTCTTAATACTATCAGACATTTATCTCCACTTCAAGACCTGCTTGCTACATGGAAACTAAGCACCTGTATTATAAATCCTAGATTTTCATTCTGGATATTTTATTTCTAGATATTGTATCTATCCCCCATTCTGTACCTAGGGTCAAGTATAGTTATTGGCATGTAGTAGACACTTAGTAAGTAGGTACCAAATTCACAAAGAAAGGAAAAAAGAAATTGAATTAAAATTTAAAATCTGCCATGGCTTATAATAAGAATTTAAGACAAGCTACTTCAGCACACATTAATTACATGCTTGTGCTAGGCACTCTTCATACATGATCTTATTTAATATTCACCATGAGTCAACGAAGTGGGTCAAATTCATTATGGTATAAGTTTAGCAACTATTATGGAGACTTAAAAGTACAGTGGACAGTGTACAACCAGAGATATGAAAAATTGTACTGTATATGTGTAATATGAATTGTAATGCATCCTGTTATCATATATAACAAATTAAAATTTTAAAAAATACAGTGGACAACAGCAGACTGGAACTTATTTCCCTTTCATGCAACAATCTGGTTTAAGTAGTCTAGGACTAGTGTGGTAGCTTACAGTGTTGGAGACCTAAACCCGTTCCATCTCATTTCCCAGCTGTTCCTAATTTGTTACCCTTGGTTTATGGCCCAAGTGACTCACCACTCTATCCTGATTCCAATCAGTAAAGAGAGAGGGATAAGGAGAAGGGAAGAGGCACAAACCTTTCAAAGTTGTGACTTGAGATTTGCACATATCTCATGTTCTGGTCAGCACTAAGTCACATGACCTAGTTACAAGGGATACTGACTCTTTATTTTTGGCAGCCCTGTGCCCTGCTAAGCTTGAGGGTGAGGTATCTGTTAAAAAATACTACTATTGTCATTTTTTTTTTGTAACAGGCATTGAACCCAGAGCCACATCCCCAGCCCTTTTTATATTTTTAATTATTTGAGACAGGGTCTCGGAGTTGCTCAGAGTCTTGCTATGATGATGATGCTGGCCTTAAACTTGTGATCCTCCTTCCTCAGCCTCTCAAGCCTCTGGGATTATAGGTATGTGCCACCATGCCTGGAACTACTGTCTATTTTTAAATTGAATCCAAGAACATAAAAAAATGTTTCTAATAATGATAATGCTTTCTCTTTTTTAAAAAAAAATTTAATTGTAGATGGATACAGTACCTTTATTTTATTTATTCATTTTTATGTGGTCCTGAGGATCAAACACAGTGCCTCAAACATGCTAAGCAAATGCCCTACCACTGAGCTACAACCTCTGCTCCAATAATCCTTTCTTACCACTTAAATTTTTTAAAATTTTGATCTGTTATATATGACAATAGAATGCATTACAATTCATATTACCCATATAGAACTCAATTTTTCATCTCTCTGGTTGTACACAAAGTAGAGTCACATCCTTCATGTCTTCTTACATATACTTAGGGTAATGATGACCATTGCATTCCACCATCTTTCCTACCCTAATGCCCCCTCCCTTCCCTTTTCCCCTTTTGCCCTATCTAGAGTTCATTTAATCCTCCCATCCCCCTCTCAAAGAATATTATGGATCAGCATCCTTAAATCAGAAAATCATTTGGCATTTATTTTTCGGGGATTGGTTAATTTCACTTAGGATTATCTTCTCCAGCTTCATCCATTTACCTGAAAATGCCATGATTTTATTCCCTTTTAATGCTGAATAATATTCCATTGTGTATATATACCACATTTTCTGTATCCATTAATCTACTGAAGGGCATCTAGGTTGGTTCCACAGTTTAGCTATTGTGAATTGTGCTGCTATAAACATTGCTGTGACTGTGTCCTTGTAGTATGCTGTTTATAAGTCCTTTGAGTACAATTATTTGAGGAGTGGGATAACTAGGTCAAATGATGGTTCCATTCCCAGTTTTCCAAGGATTCTCCATACTGCTTTCCATATTGGCTGCACCAATTTGCAGTCCCACCAGCAATGTACATGAGTCTTATCACTTCAATTTTTTATTGTGGACATATTGAAATAGAACTTTTCAATTTATTTAGGCATGAACTCAATTATATATCACTCCTATGAAATATATATTAATATATAATATGTATTTGTATATTTAATATGAATATATAAAATAAGTTACTTGGTATATTTCAAAAATTTCTTCATATCCAGAGTCTTGACTGTTCTGAATCACTTTAACTCAGTGGCATAAACATCTGAATTTTTCTCTCCAGTATCATTGCTGACATCAAGTCTGTAGGTTTTGCCCCTGAATATAACTAAGGGTAACTGGTGAAATCACATTGATTCTGACTAGCTATGGATCTAGATTTAATTTGACGTTCGGTAAATATAGAAAGGGAGAATAGATATTAGGGGGAAATCAGCAGTCTTGGCAACATGTTTATCATTGAAACCTCACACATACAAGGTAAATGAAGCCCAGAAAGTGAACTGATTTTCCAAATGATAGACAATCACTGAATCTTGAAGCCAGAATCAAGTCCAGGCCTGCCGAACTCTACAAAACTGCTCTACAAAACAAATCTAGAATTGACAAGGAAGTGGTCATCTTCAAACTATTTGTGGGAGTGTAAACTGTTACAACATCTAAAGAAGGTAATTTAACACCACCTGTCAAATTTGAAATGTGCTTCTCTTTAAACCCTACAGTACAATTGTACAAAGATACATTAAGATCTACTTGAATGAGAGGTTTTAAATTGGAAAGTAGTATTGCAAATATAGGTTACAGACTGTGGCAAGCACATTGAAATGGCAGAGCCAATACAGGTAGTATTGTCAAACCAGTGGCGTTGATATTTAAATTAAAACCATGTTGCAAAGATAGATAGTTGTACACTAATGTCCATTCTCTCCTTCTATATTTACAGAACCTCAGTATTGTCATTGGTGTAAGCCACAGCAAATATAACCAGCAGTAATGGCTGGCAACTGTTCTCACTAGACCAGTTCTGTAGTGTGATTTTTTGGGGATTTGTCTTGGTGAGCTAGTCTCCAGGATGAAATTCTGGCCATTCCAGAAATTCTGTGAGCTGCCAAGTGTCTTTCAGTGAATTCCTTTTCTACTTACATTGTTACATTGTCTTCTACTGATTGCAAATGAGATCCATAACTGTAACTGGTCCCTTCTGTTTCTCCAAACCGGCAAGTCATTATTGCCGCAGGACTTTTGCTTTTGGTGTTTCTTCTGTCTTAGTCATACAGGGATGATTCCTTTGCTTCTCTCAGGACTTAGGTCAAGTGTCACCTTGTGGAAACAACCCAGATCCTCCAGCTAAAGAAGTTTTACACCTACCCTTAGCACTCCTCATCAGATTGCCCTGTTGTCTTCACAGAAATCATCAATAGGTGAAATTATTTAGTTCACATTTGTTTATTTTCATGTTTATTTTTACCCTCCCCACATATAGAATAGTGCCTATTCTTGTCTAGAATAGTGCCTGGCATATAGTATGTGTACAATATTCAACAATATTCTTTATTGAATTGATAAGTAAACAAAAGGGTTTGTATCTTTGTTTTGTAGTACATGAAATTTGAAACATCATAAATGTATATAAATTGGAAATTACCCAAATAAATCAGGGCAAACCATACAGTAGAATATCATGCATCAAGGGCTGAGGTTGTGGCTCGGTGGTAGAATGCTTGCCTAGAACTTGCAAAGCCCTGGATTTGATCCTCAGCACTGTGTAACAATAAATAAATAAAATAAAGCTATTGTGTCCAACTACAACCATAAAATAAATATTTTAAAAAAGAATATTATGTATGCATCTATTAAAAAGTGGAAGTACATTTCATATATCTTGACATAGAAAAACTTTCATAATATATTGCTGAACTAGACAGTGACAGACATGGATTATACAATAGTATAATTTCACATGTGTAATATACCTAGAAAAAATATGGAAAGATTTTAAGCAAACTGTTAAAAGCAGTTAATGCAGTGCAATGGGAATAATAAATTGGAAGAAGGAGGGGAGAAGCCCTGTACTTCATGCTTCATAATAGTTTTTGTATTTTACAAGCATTAAATCTTTATTATGATAAAGCTAGACAGATAAATTCATTGGGAAAAACTAAAGTATGATATCCTTTGTAATGGATGGAAAGGTTAAACACACAACTACAGAGTCTCAGGAACTCCCTGAAAATGACACAGAAACTCTCAGATCTTTTCCCATCAATCTTCTATTTTGACTTCTCTTTACTTAATAGTTTCACTCTATCTCACAGCAAAAGACCTTTGTACAAATAGTACAGAATGTCACTATTGATAGTTGCTAAACTTTTCTATCTATACTCTTCCACCCTTTCTGCCTCTATGAGATGAGAAAGACTAACCTGACTCTTTTCCAGGTTCAATTTGAAAAATCCAAAGCTTTCAGATTTACTCTAGTGGCTAGAGCCTCCCATGCAGCAACTATAAAGTTGTTCCCAGAAGAACAGGAGAAGTGTTGAGCAGTAAAAATATGAGAGATACAATATAATATACTACCTTAAAAATGAAATACACAACAACAAAAAAGTGATTCATTGAAGTAGTATCTGTATATCTGTATTTCAAAGTTCACCCAATTTATATATGAACTCATTGGCCAAAGGTGAGGAAAATTAATAATCAATATTTCTACCTGTGCTATATAGAATAATGCCCCCCAAAATGCCCATGACATAGTCATGAAAATCTGTGTTACCTTCATAGCAAAGGGACTTTGTAAATGTATGTTAAGAATTGTCAGATGGTCAAAATACATTTTACTGTCATGTATAACTAAAAAGAACAACACAAGAATTGTCAGATAGGAAGATACACTGAATTAATCTAGGTGGATCCAATTTAAATTCAAGAGTCCTAATACCAAGAAGGTGGGAGAATCAGAGTAGAAAAGAGATTCTGAAGATCCAATGCTGATGGCTTAGAAAATGGAGGAAGGAACCATGAACCAATAAATGCTCATGGCCCCTGGAAGCTGGAATAAGCAAGCAACCACATTATCTTCTTGAGTTTCTAGGGAGAACAAAACCCTGTTGATATCTTGATTTTATCCAGCAAGGCTTCTTATTTGCAGAACTGTGAGATAATAAATGTGTGGTTCTCTAATCCAGTAACTTCATGATAATTTGTTATTTCAGAAAAAGGGAACTAAAATGCCAACATCAGGCATGAAGCATCAATAAAATAATTAAGGATGTATTAAAAATCTCAAAGAAAATTCCTTAATCTCATAAAGGTCATATACAAAAATACTGTAAACACCATACTTAAGAGTGGACAATTAAAAGCATTCCACCTGACACCAGCAAGAGAAGAGTGACATTAATACCATTTCTACTGAACATTATATTTGGTACCCTTACTGATACATGAAGCAAGAAAAAGAAATAAAAAATATGAATAGAATAATAATTTGTCATTATTTACAGATTATATGATTTGGGATATAGAAAATTTGAAAGAACCTATATATGAATGAATGTGAAAGTTCAGCAAAGTTGCTGGATATGCAAAATCAACATATGAAAATCTGTTGCATCCCCAATCAATAGTTAAAAACTAAATATTTAAAGATAATGCCATTTACTAGAGCAATAAAGAAGTACTATTCCTGGAGTAAACATTAAAATAAAACGTTTTTGAGACTTTTGTAGAGAAAATTCTAAGGCTTTGGTAAAAGGCATTAAAGTATACTTAAATAAATGGAGTATACTTAAATAAATACCACATTCATGAATTAGAAGATGCAATTGTATAAAAGTGTATGCCTACCCAATTGCACAGAACAAGTCAGTAACTCTGGGGAACAGGGGAACTAACTTTGGTAGACAGGCTATAGGCAGGAAGTAAAGGGCTCAGAACAAGTCAGAGTACTTCTGTAGATGCTGCTAGAACTGGGAGCCATAGCAAACCAGTGCTTATCTCTCTGTGGCTTAATCAAAGGCAGCTCTAGGCAGTTGCATGGACAAAGTCTGGGTGACTGGCTCACAAGACAGCCAGCTTGCAGGACTCCAGACATATGTACATGTGGGTCTGAGGAGTGGGTAAAAGGGAACAGTGACTCGAGAAGGCACAGTCTAACACTATTCTAGGTTTCCAAGCTATGCCTCAGCAACCCATGTTTAAAGCTGAGCATAGTGACCCAATGCTTCAGAAAGCTTCCTCCTTCATACCTCATACTACAGAAATCTACATAGACTGAGCAGTGGAGAATAAAAGCATGTTCTCCCAGAGCCACTAGAACCAGTTTTTCTCTTACAATGTCATTCAGATCTCATTCCTTAAAAAGATTACCATCATACCTCCTAGAAAAGGAAAAGTATTGTGAGACCCAGGTCCAATCTTACAGATAAAAGAGTAAAATTGGACTGACAGGAACCAGCTGATAACAACCTTAGCTGCCTTGATAAATAATGCCTAATTATGAGCCACTTTACAGTAGAAGGCATATCTCTTATCTCAATAAAACATTAAAGAAGTTATAAAGAATAGAACATCTGGAGGATTAATAATTTTAACAACTGTGTTACTATTTGGGGGGGAAAAGCCCAGTACTCAGGTGATTTCCTTCATGTGAGGCACCTTTAATCTACCAGTAAGGAGTCAAATAGGTGATTTAGGGCATCACTGAAGATTTCTTAGATCTAGTCATAGAGCTTGTGTACTTATCTGTGATTAGTACTTGATGAAGAAGGAAGTAGCATAAGGAAAATGGTTTCTGAATAACCATAAACTAGTGTCACTGGTTCTCTTTCCTCAACAGAATATATTTTGAATAATGTAAATGTCTCAAGATTCCAGTGGTAGACATAAATGGTGACAATTTCTGCATTTTCATCAGGGTAATTAACTGTCTTCTAGACTACACACATTTTTGTGCTCACATAATCTGAAGGTATTAACTCATTTTTGAAAAATGCTAAGAAAACTTCTAAAAATTGCATATGGGAATGTTATATTACTCTCTGAATAGGTATCACCAATAGCTATAGTATTATAGTATTTCTTACGACTTTGGTTAAATCTTAATCATGTTTATCCAATGGTTGATATTTTTACACAATATCTTTGCCCATATTAGTCAGTTCCATCAAAATATATAAGAAAATAGCTCTTGTTTTGAGACAGGGTCTTCTTATGTTGCCCAGGCTGACTTCAAACTCTTGGACTCAAGGGATCCTCCTGACTCAGCCTCCCAAATAGCTGGGACTTCATGTGCATGCCACCACACGTAGCTTATAAGGGAGTGTTTAAAGCTATCAATACATTAGAGTAGGCAACATGTCAGGTTGGGTTTTTAAATTTTTTATTATCTTAACAGAATAAAGGATAACTGTTTCTTCAAGTCCCAGTCTAACATGCGTTAATAGACATAGTGAGAAGGCTCAGTTCCATGCAGTCGGTCAGGGACCTAGGTTTCTTATAGGCAATGATTTCACCTTTCCCTAGAATCTCAGAATTCTCTGAATTCTCCATATCAGTCTTTCAGAAAAAGACAAAGAATAAGCCAATATGCCGCAGTCTGGCTGGGCACAAATCACGAGCCACTTGGCTGTGGCCCTCAACACCAATACCCTTTCTTAACCATAACAACTTGAAAATAACACATCACTGCTTCTCACATTCTGTTGGTGACACCTAGATACAAGGAAGGTGCCCAAGAATAACAGGAGAAAATAAATGCTGGTAGTCACAATTAATTTCTATCATAGTTGATAGTGAACAACTTTTTATATTTTTCAAGGGTTTATTTCTGACAGTCACTTCTTTTTAGCATGAATAATGTTATGCTGTATAACCATTTTGGCAGGTCCACATTCCATATTAATTGATGTGCCTTTGGTTGCAAGTATTGGGAACTCAATGCAAATGAGTTCAAACATAAAGGAGGATTTATTTGTTCACATGTTCAAACCTCAGATAAGGGAGAGATAAGTCAACCTCAGGGAAAAGTAGAATATCAATAGGTTTGTTTATTTATCTTTGTTATGAACCACCATTTTTTGGTGGTTATTTTTCCTGAGGTTATTGATATTCTTTTTTAAAACTATATGTCCATGTGTTAGGAAGCATGTATTCAGCTACAAATATTGCTCTGATAGCTCTAGTTCTATAAGGAATGGGAATGGACTATAATAAGCTCTGGAGTCATTCCCAGTACTCAGTGTGAGTCTCAACCAATAGTTTGTTTGCCAGTTGTGGTCTAGTACTCATAGAAGTGGGAGGTACAAAAATGACAATTTTCTACCCTGGTGGTAACTATCTTACCAGTTCATAATCATAAAGAGGGTACCAATTCTGTCTCTACTGGTACCATAGTAAAGACCATTATTCCATAAATACTCAAGAACTGCAGAATAGTGAAGCTATGGAGATCTACAGCCTCTGTGATATTTGGCACAATTCAACAGCATTGAGTCCAAAATAAGATTTTTAAATTAGATGTAAAAAGATGCAGTGATGAATCAACTGCAAGAGAAATTAGGAAAACATTCCCATTCACGATAGCTGAGGCTAACAAAAGGAGTGAAACGCCTCTACAGTGAAAACTACAGAACTCCAAAGAAAGAAACTGAAGAAGACCTTAGAAGATGGAACGATCTCCCATGTTCTTAGTTAGGCAAGATTAATACTGTCAAAATGGCCATCCTGGGCTGGGGCTGGGGCTCAGTGGTAGAGCACTTGCCTAGCATGTGTGAGGAACTGGTTTCAATTCTCAGCACAGAATATAAATAAATAAAATAAAGGTCCATTGACAACTAAAAAGATACATACAAAAAAATGGCCATCTTACCAAAAGCACTACACAGATTTAATGCAATTTCCATTAAGGTTCCAATTACATTCTTTATAGAAATAGAAAAAGCAATCATGAAATTCACTTGGAAAAATAAGAGGCCCATAATGGCCCAGCAATTCCTGGCAAGAAAAGTGAAGCAGAAGGTATCACCATACCAGATCGTAAATAATATTACAGAGCTATATTAACAAAAAAGTGCATGCTATTGACACCAAACCAGACATGATGACCTAGACATTAGAACAGAGACCCTGAACCTAACAGAAGAAAAAGAGGCCCAACTCTCCAATCATGTTGGCTTAGGAACCAAATTCCTCAACAAGACTCCTAAAGTGCGAGAAGTAAAATTATGAATCAGTAAATGGGATGATATCAAACTAAAAATCTTCTTCACAGCAAAGGAAACAATCAAGAATGTAAAGAGAGAGCCTACAGAATGGGAGAAAAACTTTACCATTTGTACCTCAGATAGAGCATTAATCTCCAGGATATATAAAGAACTCAAAAAACTTAACACCAAAAAAAAAAACAATCCAATTAATAAATGGGAAAGGAACTGAAAAGACACTTCACAGAAGAAAAATGATCAGTCAAATATATGAAAAAGAGTCAGCACCTCTAGCAATTAAAGAAATGCAAATTAAAACTACACTGAGATTCCATCTAACTCCAGCCAGAATGGCAATTATCAAGAATACAAGTAACAATAAATGTTGGTGAGGATGTGGGGGAAAGGTACACTCATACATGGCTCTTGGAAATTGCAAATTGGTGCAACCACTCTGGAAGGTAATTTGGAGATTCCTCGGAAAATTTGGAATGGAACCACCATTTCACCCAGTTATCCCAATCCTTGGCATATACACAAAGGACTTAAAATCAGCATATTACAGTGATGCAGCCACAACAATGTTTACAGCAGCTCAAGTCACAATATCTGAGCTATGGAACCAATCTAGGAGCCCTTAAACAGATGAGTGGATAAAGAAAATGTGGGGGAAGAGGTGTCAATGAAAATATTTTAGAATTGACTGCAGTGATAGATGCACAATTCTGTAAACACTAAAAGGCACTGTAAAACTTTAAATAGGTGAATTGTATGGCATGTGAATTGTATGTCAATAAAGCTGCTTAAAAAACGTGGATATAGGCAACAGGTCAAATGACCTTGGCTACATTCAAATAAAATTTTATTTATAAAAACTGGCTGTAGTTTTCTGACACCTGTTACAGAGTAACAGAATCCCCACCCCATTTTTAAAGGTGGGCATTGGTTTACGAGGAAAACAAATACTACCTTTCCCACTTATCTTGTAGAAGTTTGTGTACAATTTTTGGGAGTTGTCCTTAAATGGAAGAGGTGGGCTTTTCTTTAAATCCCTTAGTCCTTTCCCTTCACTGAAATGACAAGAGCCATAGGAGCCATCATGGATCATGGATTTTTGAAAACAGAAGCCAAATATAGTGGGACAATAAGATAGCAAGTATCTAGAGTCCTCACTCAATGAAACACCATATTAAACTAAGCTTATTTCATCCAGACTTCTATATGAAGGGAAAAAAAATAAATTGTCATGTTTAATAACTATGTGGGGGTACCGGGGATTGAACTCAGAGGCACTCCACCACTAAGCCACATCCCCATCCCTATTTTGTATTTTATTTAGAGACAGTGCCTCGCTGTTGCTGAGGCTGGCTTTGAACTCGCAATCCTCCTGTCTCAACCTCCCAAGCCACTGGGATTACAGACATGCAGGTTTAAATAACTCTTATTTTGGAGGTGTCTATTACTCCATGCTCACAACTAAACCTAATTTCAACTGCTATAGCCCCCAAGGAATGTGACCATGTCTTTTACACCTGCACCTTGGGGAACATTTAAGATCCAAACTACAGGAGGCTGCAAAGTCTACAGCATATCTCCTACATAAGAGTCTAAGGCACAAACAGATCTAATGTTCCCTACCCCCACAAAAGATCTTTGATCCAGAATCATACTCTATTATGAACTGAATATTTGTATCCAGCACACCCCATTCATGTGTTAAATCCCTAATCCCCAGTGTGACTATATTTGGAGATGTGGCCTCTAGGGAGTAATTAAGGTTAAACGGGGTCATCAGAATGGATCTTTGCTTTCTACCTCTCCCTCTTTTCCTCAGGCTTTCTTTGCCTTTGCCTCATCCTTTTTCTCTCTTCTTAAGCTGGCACAGTGAAAAAGCTATGTGATGACATAAAGCAGTCCTCTGCAAGACACTAAAAGTGCCCCTCACCAGAAAGTGAATTGGCCAGAATCTTGACCTTGGACTTTCATCCTCCAGAACCGTGAGAAAATGTATTTCTGTTGTGAAAGCTGCCTATTTTGCTAGTTGTAGATAGACACAATATCTTTATTTTATTTATTTTTATGTGATGCTGAGGATCAAACCCAGTGCCCCACACATGTTAGGCAAGCGCTCCACCACTGAGCCACAACCCCAGCCCCTCTTTCATTCTTTTTTATAGGTGATTACTCTGATAAAATTCCTGCATATTTAATACCATCTTAACACTGTTTCTCAGAACAGCCAGATTAACATGAAGGTATTTCTTTTGAAAACATGCATTTTGTTAGTGAAGGGAAAGCAAGGAACAAGAGACAGGTAAGTGAGAAATGAAGACCAGGCAGAGATACATATGAGCTTTGGTCAGAGCTGAAAAATAAAGGCCATCTCTCTGTAGAGGAGAGAGGCAAAACAGGCTTGGGTTCTGTGATTTTATAGGGCAGCCCAGCAAGCCCCAAGGGCCCTAATGCAAGCAGTTAGTGGTTGGGTTGGTATGAGGGAGGGGTGAGCCTTTCTCAGAAATGCCCTTGGGCAGAAAGCAAAACTTTTTCCTAAAATGGTGGCTGTCACTTAAGATGGCTATCCAGATGCTAAGCAAGGACCTTATAGTCAAGTACCTCACTTCTGTGTTTCAGAGTTATTACACTATAATGCTGTGGGCAGTTTCCAGTTCAATACTTAGTTATGCTGCAAATCACCGGATGAATAAATGACATGGTAACACGGGGTGTAAAGGATGATGGAAAAGCTCCATAAACTCAACAACCGTTTACCTGTCTGAGATTTTATTAGCAGGACCCTAGCGGCCAGTCGCAGAAGAGAAGGGGGGGGGAGGAGAGGGGGAGAGAGAGGAGAGGGGAAAGAGAGAGAGAGGAGGTGGGGAGAGAGGCGGGGGAGAGAGAAGGGAGAGTAAGAGAGAGAGGGAGAGCCAGAGAGTAAGAGTAAGAGAATGAACACGAACAGGGTATTGATATTTATGGGCTTAATGCAGGATGAGGAAGAGCAAGGCAAGTGGGCTGTTAACTTCTTCATTGGCTGAGAGTTCGCGCCACTTCAGGGATTGGAGGTGCGCCATTCAAAGTTTGTGCCATTCACAGGGATTGGAGGTGATGGTTCGTGTGCCATTCAGTGCCTCATGGACCTGGGCTCCCAGAAGACAATCACTCCAGGCACTATCTTTACCAACAGGGGATACTAGGGGAAAGGATGGGATTTTACTTCACATTTCTTATTGTTCAACCATACCAAATTTTGTTAACATACGAACGTAAAGGTGTATGTTTGGTTAAGTGTTATCATCGTGGGTGCTAAATTTGGGTGGAGGAACACATACATTGTATGTGAATCTACCTTTTAGTGGGCAACCAGGCTTGTGCTAGACTATTGCTTCATGCTACCTTGGAATCCCAACATAACGTCAACGCCTAAATCAGCAAATTCTTTTATTTTTCTATTCTCCCAGATCTGTCTTATTTTTCTCTTCCCTTTCCTCTGCATCTATTTTATTAATAAGTAATAGTAGGAAGTGGAGGATGAGAATAGATAAAGCTTGATTTTGCAGAGTCTGAAATAAATTGCTTAAAACAGCACTCCTGGACAAGGTCCTGGAGTTCAATCCATGGCACTGGGGAGGAGGAAAAATCTGTACCCTAAAGAAAGGAGAATAAAAATCACAATGGTTGGGCTTGGCCCCATCCCCAGGACAAAAATGCTACTGAGCTGAACAAGATACTTGCAGAGATGCTATACCAGGCTGCCAAGCGCCAACACCATGGGCTTTCCAAAATGGAGTCACCAGAGAGCTTGTCTCGGTTAGCCCAGCTTCACCAAATACGGCTGCATGATCTTGGAAAAATTGCCCTCTCTTAGCCTCAGTTTTTCCATTCTTAAAATGGAAATTACAGCCTCTAATTCCTGGGGTTGTTGAAAGGATAAAATGACACAGCAATTATCGCGTTAAGCACAAAGACAAACACATAAAATGAACTGGAGTTGATGTAAAGACCACAGCCTCCCTCCCGCCGTCAGCAGGCCTATCACACCCTCTTCCGAGAAACCCTTCACTTCAGTCTTCCCTCAGCCGAACGCGGATCCTTCCGCGTCGCGTCACTTCCGGGGGACTCAGGACGTGGCTAATCAAAATACCCGGATACAACTGTCATGGCTGCCATCAGTGAGGCACCGCAATGGAGATCGAGTCAAGGGTTGTCCAGAAGGCGTTCAGAGTTTGGGGTTTCAAGGAAGTCTGTCAAGAGAAAAAGGATGAGGATGCCGGGTGGCAGGGTGCCCAGGACCTGCGTTTCCGCACTTCCTGTTAACTTGCCAAGTTTTAATAGAGAAGTCTCCCCTTTTGACAGGGTGGGGCTTCTCTTTTCACCCAGGCTTTCTTTGTGTGCTGAGTTTTTGTTCCCATCACCCCGCGGCCCTGGAGCAGGGCTGGCAGCGCAGCGGTAGCCTGGGAGGAAAAGGCGGGTCAGGCTCTGGGGAGGTGGAGCGCGCCGAGGACTCCCGGGCGGGGGAAGCTAGGGGGACGCCTTGGAGTGCAGCCTCGAACTGCCGCCCCCTTTGAGTCCTGGTTCTTGTTTTAGCCGAGATCCTCTTCACCATGGGGTGGTCTCAGTTGATCACGGGACTTGGGTTGGCTGACCCAGCCACACTCAACCAGTCTGCTCTGCTCCAGATGGACCTTGATCCTAGCGAATGTCTAGGATGGGTATATTCCAGTGAGACTAGTTAAAAAACAGAACAAAACAACAACAACAAAAACTTCAAACATAAGCATTACGTTTGGAATAATGGATAAAGTTCACAGTTGAGTCATGTGATAATTTTCTTCAAAGCTTTAAATTTGTATGTTAGTGCTTGTGAGATTTTTTTTAAGCATCCTTGTAATATATTAATACTGAAAATATTCAGGAAATTCTTTAATTTTGCTGCTACAAGTTATAACACAAAGACATCGGTTATTAATAAATAATTCTTTAACTGCCAGAAGCTTCTGCAAATACAGCACTTCTAGCTATATTAATTTGAATTACTTTTCCTTTGCAGGGTTTCCTATAGGTTTTGTCATCAAATGAAACAGGAACAAATGTGAGTTGCTTCATCACCATTTCCTAGTAGTTACTTTTAAAGTACTCAACTATGTATCTGATGAATTCAAAGTCTCACTTGAAACCATTTTTACTTGCCTGAAATATGTATTAAAGGGATAGGTCAAATACATATAGAATGTTACTTTTTTTGTAGAAACAAAAATGGAGAAAATAAAACAGGTTAACTTTAAAGTGTGTTGTAATTTGGATGTTCACATAAAAGTCTCAAAAGTATAAGAGCTGACCTAAAAGGCTTTAAAAAGGAGAAAAGGAAGGTAGATCTTTACCTTTATTTGAATATCTCATGATTTGAACAGAAAATAACATGACATTAGAAAGTACTTTGAATCTTTTTTTTTACAATTAGGTACTATGTTCAAAGCTCTAAGTTAGTAATGAATGTGAAAATACATAAATGCTTTAAAATACATGAAATAAATAATGAACAGTTATTATCTCATGTTTCTGGCCTAGTTACGTCTTGCTGTTGTACATATTAATGTCCAGTACTTATGTTTATTTTTAAAAATATCTGTATTGTATATAGTTACAATATTTTAAAGAAAGCAAAAATAATCTGTTTATACATTTAAATATCTGTTCCTTGTGTATGTCTCACTTAAGATTGTGCTTATTTATACATTTGCACCCATTAAAGTACTTCATAATGTGATGATCATAAATCACCTGGATTCTTTTTGTATGGTTTCTTACAGGTATGTCTCCTGAGTTCTTTGTATAGCACAACCAGTGTTAATGTGGAAGATTTTGTTGTATTAATTAGTTTGAACATTTTACCAGTCTATTTATTTTTCCAGTATTTTATTTAGATAACTAGATGTGAGCTTTATGTAGTTAACAGTAGTTGTACAGTGCTTTCACCATTGAATCCAAGGTTTTCTCCCAAGCCCCTGATACTCCTCCTGGAAGTTTTGTCGTATCCCTGGTAGTGACAACTGCATGTCTATGTTGCATGGTCTAACTACATTGCAAGTTATCACTCATTTCAGGGATGTCAAAATAACATGTATCTTGGAATTGATGAGCTCCTTTTCAACCGTGATTCTGTGACATCTGCACATTTATAACATTGCTGGGTTATGTGCATTTCAACATAAATAATTTAAGATAAAACATAAGCTTTATGGTAGTGGAAGAGTAGGTATGCGAATACCCAATTTGCTAAATTATTTAAACAAATCTTCATTTCGAAGTAGTATAGATACAATTTTTTTAAAATTTGTGTTTGACTTGAATTTGACATAAAATATAATAGTATCAATATTGCAAAAATATTTCACTGCCATTTTTTGCATTCAAAAGTGAACTTTTATAATACAAACAGTATCTTTCTTTTCAATGTCATATGATGTTGGTTATCAAGAAGTATGGGGGTGTCTTTGTTCCTTGAGAGATATTATTAAATTGAAATGCTGACATATGAAGACTTAAACAAGAAAACTTGCTGGTTTTGTTTTTAGACTAGCCAAAGTATAAGAACATTATTTCATATGTAGAGATCTTCATTTTTTTAATATTTAATTTTTAGTTGTAGTTGGACACAATACTTTTATTTTGTTTATTTATTTTTATGTGGTGCTGAGGATTGAACCCAGGACCTCACACATACTAGGTGAGTGCTCTATGCTGAGCCACAATCCCAACCCCGAGATCTTCATTTTAAGAGAAGTTGAAAACACATTATTTGATAGCTTGTTGAATTTTCATGAGCATTATGGATATGAACAACATATAAATAGTATTAAAGATTAATGAGTTATGAATTTAAAACTATAATTGAAAGATATTTTGAAATATATGAAAAGGCATAGGATAGGTATATGATAATGTAACTAAAGAAATTATTACAGCATCTATAATGAAGTGTTTCAGTTAGAACCAAGAAGGGTATGCAGAAATTATAGAGTTGTAAACTGTTCTCTGCAGATAATCAGCTGAGTGTTCTGCTGTGGCTAGAAAAACCAACACATGTGAGATATTATCAGGAAGGGATTGGGGAAATCAACAAAAAAATCTTACCCTCAAACAGCAGTTTGTTTAAACATGAGAAACCGAAAATTATTTTATATTGATAGATCCAAAATGTCCAAACTCCTTTCAGTTGTTACATAACATTACAATTATCATTTTCTTTGCATAATTCTGTAAACTAGATATGTTTTTATACCCTACTCTAAAAAATTTAAATATAAAAGTCATTTATGTAGCTACTATAATTTCTGCCACTAAAATAAAATTCTATATCACATGACAGCACATCATTACTAGGTGAACATTAACCACTAACATCTTTGAATTTCCACCAACACTTCACTTTTCTTAGGACCCCATTTTTACTGAAAATACCGTCTTATTCCTTTGTAAAGTTATTGCCTATTCAGTAATGAAAAGGGAATAGTGTTCACTTCTATTTTTATTTATTTCCTTGAATAGAGTGTATAAATGTGTACTTTTCAGAATTCCCCAAACCCAAAGGGAATAAGACCAGTAGCCAAAAAGAAATTGTTGTGTGGGTTCAAATAATGTAATTCATTTTATGAGGTTTTTAAAGTCTTGTCAGTCCAAGTTTGGAGAGGTGAAGAAGTGGTATGTATCAAGTTTGGAGCAAATATATTAATTGAAATATAACTATAGAATATTTTAAGTACCTGAAGATTGCTTTGTGCTACCATAAAAAATTGGTATTTTAGCAGGACATGGTGATGCATACCTGTAATCTTAGCTATGCTACTTGGGAGGCTGAGGCAAGAGGATGGTGAGTTTGAGGTCAGCCTGAGCAATATGGGGAGATCCTTTCTCAAAAATATAATTTAAAAAAAATGTTTGCTACTTCCATGCCTTTTCCCTTCATCTTTCTGTTTCTCTGTAAATGAATCATAGTACACACCATGTTGAGTTCACCTAGGTCTTTATCTTAGTAACTAATTCTCTTGGAGATCACCAGTCAAGCCAGGAGAATAGTAACAATGAGTTGGCATTTATTGCACCACCTGCTTCTGGGAGTCTATAACCAGAAGGAGAAGAAAAGCTAAAGAGAATGTATATTGGATTAGAAACCGAGCATGATCTGTCACCTCTGCCTGGAGGCAACTACTCAACGTTAGAGACTGGACTTGGCTTACTTGGCAAAGAATAGATGGGTGAGAGTCCTCCATCTGTTTTGAGAAAAACCATGCTTTCTGTTCTGATTATTTGACCCTGACACTGTCATTTGAAGTGATGGGCTAATGTTCCAGTTAATAGGCCACCTATGAAGCCCTCTATGTAGTTATTTTAGGGTGTGCTTGGACAATGGTTTTAGTTTCCTTGTACAAAAAGTCTTTTCCATTGCCATTCTTATGTACTTAAAAAGACACACTTTTATCTTCTACATATTTAAAATAATGCCAGTAACTTCTTACTTTTATCTTGCATTTAATGTAATTCTACATATACTACTCACATAAATGATATTTCCATCACAACTCGGAACTTGGAGTTTAAGTTACTCAATTTCAACAGAAAAGGCAACCTGCAGTGAATGGGGATTTTTCCTAGAAACTCCTCTCTTCTTGAAAGAGAAAAATCACACACTGGAGAAAAGTAGTAGCATGACATGTTTATGTTCATGACTGTACCTGATAAATCTTTTTTAATTCCACATTTTTATTGATGCATTATAATTGTACTTATTGATGGTATTTGTTGTTACCTGTTTGTACATGAACACAACATAATAAATAATATAATTTGGCCAATATCATTCACCAGTACTGCTGCGTCCGGCCAAGGGAGCCGAGTCCGGCGAGGGACGGCGAGGTTAAAAGACACACAGGACACCAAGGTTCTTCATCCAGGAGTCAATACCCTTTATTGCTAACACACCTTTTTTTATACCCCAAGCAGCAGAAGTGGAAAACTACCCAAAAGCAGGAGGGAGGGGGGAGAAATTTAGTTTCAACATCTATTATTGTCAGGTACCGAAACCTCCCTTAACAATAAGTCCATCAGACCAGAAAAGGTCAAGGCATTCCCGTGGGATACATATGTCTCAGACGGACAAGCAGGAACAGAAAAACCGCAAGTTCGCCATGGCCTTGTGAGCTGGCCACACTGGCATGCAGAACAAAACTAGTGGAGGTAGGGCTCCAGGGGCCAGGGTGGACCTGCTGCCAACAAGTACTTCCCCCTTCCCTCCCTGTCTCTTGCCCTTTATACCTGGTAATTCTGTTTCCTGGTCTCTATAGGAGTTCTTTTATTTTTCATAATCCCCCAACTCTTGGGCTTAAGTGATCCTCTTGACCTAGTCTAGTTGGGACTATAGGTATGTGTCACTTCGCCCAACTGCAAGGGTTCTTTTTAAACACCTTTTACTTACCTCAGGCTTTCCCTTTTTTGCTGGCCAAGTCCCCCACCCTTTCATTATCAAAAGATTATTGTGCCTCCCATTTTCTTGGAGAAAGTAGCAACCATAAGATAGAAACTTTCAAATTAATGCCACCAAACCTTCAAACTTACTTCTTTGAAATCCACTCTTAGTCCTTCCCTTATTTTACAATGGAAAGGTGATCCTCTTCTGGTCCCAGACTCTGGATTCCTTCTCATTACTGCTTTTTTAGCACTTTTGCATCTTATCTGTGGCTCCTTCACCTTGACATTTAAGCATTCTCAAGTCTTTTCCATCTTAGAAGGAAAGAAAACCTTCTATATCAATTTGCCCTCGATTCTGTTTCTTGCATCCTTTCATGGACATGGCTCATGAAAACATTTTTCTACCTGTGGTTTCTTAGTTTGTTTTTCCTGTATATTCTTCAACCAACTGCAATATTTTACTTCAATTGAAAATACTAGTTTTAAGGGTCAACAACTACCACAGTGTTTCTAAATCCACTGAATACTTCTCAGGCCTTATCTGACTTAACCTCTGTTCAACTGATGACAGTTTAATCAATTTTCTTAAAAGTTTCTCTTCCTTGGGCTTTGCTGACATCATTGTTTCCTAGTGGTAAATAAATTTTCTCTGGCCATTCATCCTGTTTCTTTTGCCTTTTTCTTTCTTTCTTTTTTTCATAGTTGTAGATGACAGCATGCCTTTATTTTATTTGTTTATTTTTAATGTGGTGCTAAGAACCAAACCTAGTGCCTCACAGATGCTAGGCAAGCGCTTTGCCACTGAGCTATAGCCCCAGCCCCTTGTCCTGTTTCTGAAGGGCTTCTCATCACTAATTCATTCTCTCATTCATATATTTATAAAGCATTCACGCACCCAGGCAGCATACTACATTCTGGTGGCAGAATTTGAAAGTGTGTAGACTTTCCAGAAAAATTTATTTCCAAACAGCCACTCAGAATTTGGCATATCATTGTCAAGGGCCTCACAGAGTGCACAATGTCTGTTTATCACTCTGAATTAAAAAGCCTTGCCTCACGACCTCCAACCTATTTTAGTAGCAGCTTTTATAGAAACATTTTTTTAAAAAAAACTTCCTTAAGAAGCTTAAATTTAAAAAAGAAGAGAAAGCCCATGGAAAGTGAAAATAAAGACAGTTTTTCCCAGAAGAAAGATTTTGCAAACTGGAAACTTTCCTCAGGACATTAAGACTAGGCTAGGGTGTTGCTCAGTGGTAGAGTACTTGCCTAGTAGATGCAAGGTCCTGGGTTCCATCCCCAGGTAACCTACCCCCGGCCCAAAGACATTAATACTAGGCCAGTTCTCCCAACCTAACATTTGTGAACAAGCTGTTGTTTTCACCCTCATGATCCCCACACCCTTTTGCCTGGATTGATGTCATGAGAACAAAACTTAAGAAAGAAAGAAACTACTATTGAAAAGGAGGAAATGCAGTGATAGATCTGATATCTTTGAGGTTAGATTGAGTAGAGTTCTAGCTTCTACTAGGGTTCAAATCATGGCTTGGATATCAGCTTCCAAGAAGTGGGAATAGACAGGAGGCTGAAGAATTCCTTACTTGATGAAGTTATTCCTAGTGACAAGAAAAGGAAATGGAGGGCTGGGCTGTAGCTCAGTGGTAGAGCACTTGCCTAACATAAGTGAAGCACTGGGTTTAATCCTCAGCACCACATAAAAATAAATAAAAATAAAGTTATTGTGTCCATCTACAACTAAAAAAATTTTTTAAAAAAGGAGATGGTCCTTGTGTGATATCTTGTGGTCACAAATAGAATATTTGCATTCTGGACACTATCCCTTAATGCTATTCATCCTTTACCCCTCCAAAATGAGTGGTGCTTAGAAGATCCAGCTCTTATCTTCTTCATATAACATGTTTGTTTATAGAGTATCTTCTAGCTAGAAATTCCATAATGGGTTCCTTTGATCATAGAAAGAGTTAGGAGACAGTGAGTTTCATGTTTCTTTTAGGGTTTTTGCACAGGAGATAAAGTTTGACAGTTTTTTTCACATAGAAAATACATATTGAGCACCCACTGTGTCTTCAATACTGTTCATGTAAGTGATGAGTAAAAATAGATTCAACCCTGCTCATAAAGCTAATGGTTTAATGTAATAGATTACCAGTAACTAGATAATCACAATAAAAATGCAAATGTAACAAGTATTACACATAGAAGTATAAGGTTCTATGAGTCTATAGCAAGAGAATTTGATTAGTTAGGGAGATCAGAAAGTTGTCTTAAAGTGATACACAAGCTGAAATTTGAAGACACGAGTAAATGTTAATAAGGTTAAGAGGAAAGGAAAGTTTGCCTCATAAAAGGTCTAAAATACACTAAGGATCTGTAGTAGGAAAGAACATTCAATTACAAAAAGGACTCTGTGGTTGGAGGAGAGAGTGAGGAGATAATACTTGAGGCCAGATTTGGGTTGCTTGAGAAAATCTTGGCTGTGCTTGGAGAAAGGATTAGAGTGCAATAGGGTAGACCTAAAAAGACCAATCATCTAACTGTGAGATAATGGTAATTCAGATCAGGGTGAGTGGTAATGGATATTCAAGAGAAGAAGTTGATTATACTCTGTAATTGGTTTTGAATATGAATACTGAAATAGATTAGATATAAATTTTTGTTAGTAATTTATCAAAAATTGAATTTTGTCTATCCCTTTTGAAAGTGAAATAAGAATTGATAGTTTAAAAAAAGTATGTGTGTGTATATGTGAGTGCACGTGCACACACACATGTGCTTTTTTAAAGTCATGGAAGATTGTACACTGCATACTCTAAGCCCTCTTTGAAGCCTTTTGTAGACATTAAATGTGAACACCTAAGCCTAAAATTTGAGAAAATTGTGCCTGAAGCACCCAAACTATAGAGTATCTCTATGATTTTAAGAGTAAAACTAATTTTTGTAAACAAGCTTGAGATCATTTAGCTTGTATGAATGGTTCAATGGAATAATCTTTTATTATTATTCTAGATGGTTTCTTTACCTTCCTTCCTTCTGTAATTCCGCCCATCTCCAACCCAAATGCAAATTTAGACCTGATTTGTAAAGATATATACCTGTGATAAAATTGTAGGAAGGTGGTGTTTATCTTCCTTTGCATATTTTCTATGATAGTGAAAGTTTGTTTGAGTTTCTTACGTTAGTACCACCAATAAGCTGTGAATAAGACACTTGCCATGTCTATACATTTGACTTGAGTTGTAGAGTGTTCAGCTTTTTCATATTATTGGTTTAGGACATTTATAAATTATAATACTCAGGTGGATAGGTATAATTTTAGCTGAAATTTTATTTGTTTTTATTCAGAAATTATGTTCAGTAGCATTTATGGCCTTAGCACTAGCAGCTATAACAACAGGAGACATGAATATAATACATATCTTCCAAAAGATATGTAAAATATAAACACATACTCTGGAAAAGCAATTAGGGAGTAGCATGTGTTTTATGCATGAATGTAAAAATACTCTTTTAACTGAGATTGTTCAGATACCCAAAATATAGCACTTTGAGTAAGACATGATGAAATGTAGATATATCTGGCCATACTGAAGAATATAGGAAATGATCCAGACTCAAACAAGATTTGATAAAGTTACTTATGTAACAGGAACTCTAACTGCAGGGCAGGCTTCAGGGTTGGTTGCCTCTATTCACCTACACATTGATATTTCCAAGGACACAGGTTATTTCTTACCTTCCATCCTTTCCTTGCCCTTCCCTTCCTTTCCCTTCCCATTTCTTTCTTTTTTTCCCTAGGGAAATTCAAGAGGGAAATAAAGTGCCAGGGATCAAACTCAGGGCCTCACACATGCCAGGCATGTGCTCTACCACTGAGCTATATCCCCCATCCTCTGTCATATTCTGTGTCATATTCTGGATAAAAGTATGTAATTATAACCTCAACATCAAGCTGTAGCAATATGGCTGCAGCAGTTCCAAACATCACATCTAGAGATGTCAACATTTGCTCCATATTTTTAAAAAACTTGTCCTGGAAGTCTTCCAGAAGAGTTCTCCCTGTGTGTTATTGACCTAATACTAATCATGACACAATGGTCATTTATGAACTAACTATATGTGTAGTTTCTCTCCCATTTTGATCTTCAGGTTGGCAGAGGACACAAGTCTGGTTTGCTCATACAGGAAATTTACTATGGTGGGCCTTTTTCAGTAGGGAAGGCTGAATCTCCTGCCCAGCCTAAGTCTGGCTGGGAATACTAAACTCTGTAGTAAAATATTTATTAGATACCCAATGAGGTGAGACATGTAAGGCGTGTATTTTGATCCAGGTATTTTTGTTCTAAAGCTAACATCTTGCTCTTCACCTTGCCTGATTCATATTTCTATCTGTGAATTAGTTCTGACTTCTCCCTATTTGGGAGAGAGAAGAGAAGGATGGTATTTACTTGACCCCTAGAACCTAGACTAGAATCACAATTGAATTACCCTGTCTCTAGTGGCACATATGTGAGAGGTGAGCTAACTGGCAGCATGACTGGGAAATACAGTTGAAGGAAGGTGAGCAGATTCTAACTTCCCTTAGAAATCGTGCTTTATTCATCTTTGAAGTTTGTGAGAGCCACTTTGTAGGAAATCTGTGAATGTCATCTAACTGTATCTTGTTTCATAATTAGTGGGTTAAATTATACAATTATGACCCTATGAGCCAGAATCCCATTTGTGGACAAAAGTAAATGTCTCAGAAGAGTTCTCCCTGTGTGTGATACTTTTATAATTCTCCAGAGAACTTAGGAGGAATAAGGAAATTTGTACCCATCTAAAGGAATGCTTCCATCCTACCTTTCATTACTCACATTGTCATATCTGTGCTAGAATCATCCTAAGGCTTCCTGCAGACATAATGAGAAGCTATGGTAGACATAGCATTATTATTTCCATGTTGTTCCTTGTTATCAGAATTAGTTTGGGATAACAGTGTGCCAGCCTTGGGCTATAAATCATGATAATCTATCAATCATGACTATTTTATTTTCCTTTGCAAGACCCTCATTAGCTTCCTTGCAACTATGGATGGCCATGTGACCCATTTCTGGCTGATTAAACAGGAAATCCTTCAGGGTGCAAAAGGGAAGACTTTTGCTTTTCTGACAAAAGTGACAGATGTAGTTGCAAACAACCATTTTCTTTTATTAGCTCTTCCTACCTTAAACATGGACATGTTATCTTGGCTGCGGTAGGTTTTTTTTCTTTTTCTTTTATGGTACTGGTGATTGAACCCAGGGGCACTTAACCACATCCCCAGCCCTTTTTATTTTTTATATTGAGGCAAGGTCCTGCTAAGTTGCTGAGGCTGTCTTGAACATGCAGGTTTCCTGCTTCAGCCTCCCAAGTTGCAGGGATTACAGGTATGCTCCACTGCACCCAGCCTACTTTATTCTTATAATAAAATGAGATATATTATTCATGAAGTCTATAATGAATTGAAGACACTGGGTTCCCTGCCACATCAGGAAGCTTAACACTGACCCACACAGTTTTCATATTCCCATACAAAAATAGGGCTACCATTGGACATTTGCCTCAAATGATGTTTTTTCCAAAGGATCAAAATTAGGTGCATGAGCCTGGAATCAAGTATGTAGCTTACATTTAACCAGTGGCAGCAAATTGCCTGATACATAAAAGGCACTAGAAAAATGTTTGTTGAATGAAGGAAAATTAATTACAGCACTAACAAATCCAAGTACTATTTATCATTAATTTCTGTTATGTGTTTTTTTTTATTATTAAGTACAAACAGAATAATGAACCTCAGAAACAGTGACAAATGAAAAAAGCCAGACTCAAAAAATGAGCATCCTATATAATTCTGTTCATTAGTAACTCTAGTAAAGACAAATTTATTCCACATCCATGAGATCCTTATCTCATAGATGTTATTCCCTATGGTTTCCTGGGCCAGGGACTTGAGTTGCAGGGAGGATTGAGTAGGAAGAGGCACAAAGAAACCCTTTGGGGCAGTGAAGTGATCTGTATCTTGATTGTGGTAGTCATTACACAGGAGTATATGTTTGTCAAAATGTGTGCATTTTATTGCATATAAATTGTACCTCAGTCTCTTTGCATTTTAAAAAGAAGTGGTTCCTCATTTCTTCAGGAACCAATAGCAGGAAGATGCACTGATTCTGAGTGTAATTTATACAGTCACGAGAGATCCACATATAATAGGAGATCAGAGATGAGAAAGTTACCTGTCAGATATTTTTGTTTTTATTTTTGAGCCTACAAGGAAGTGGTCTCAGACAAAGTCATCTTTGTAGGCTCCTTGCATGGGGTCTCTCTATTTAAATCAAGAAAGGTCCTATATCACGAATTACAAAGTTCCTAAAAGTGAGATCTTTAATACAGGGACTCCTGGATTTCTTCAAACTGAAAGAAAAATAATTATGTACAAATGCCTACTAAGGCTTCCATCCAGAACCAACTATGAGATATAATGAAATAACTTTGCTTTTGATCTAAGAAGATTTTACTTTTCTCAAAAACAAAACAAAACAATGATTATTTCCTAATTGTGAAAGTGACCCATAGTTACAGTAAGCAAATTTAGAAAACCAACTAATTTACAAAGGGAGAAACAAAAATCATCTACAATCCCATTACCCAATCCTTTGACATTCATCTTTTCAGATGATCACATTAAATTAGTTGTGTATAAATTAATTAAACGTTCCCATTGGGATATCCTAAAGTGATTTAGGAATCCAAAGACTGCTCACTTAACACCTCACTGGGAAGAACAGCTGTAAAATGTATCTTCATATATATTCCAATTGCTAATATTAGTGGCACATAACCAAACATTACTTTCAGTATAGATTTCTCAGTATTTCTTGGAGATGGTAGTTTCTAGGATTCCAGATAAAGTATCTTATTTTTCAGTGCCTAGGTATGGGACCCATAGGGGCTATAGTCCTTGAATGACAGTACTTCCCTCAATTGTGTGAAAGATGGAAGAGAGGTGTGAAATTGGAGGATTTGGTCCCATCTTCTCATGTAGTGACAAGCCCCTTCCCTAAGTCATCAGAAGTGAGCTGTCAACATGTGGCCTCAGTTTCCCTTTGATCTTGATTTTTGTTTACACAACTGCTAATATTTTTACTGAATATGCTAAACTACTGTTTCATGTATTGTGTTGGGCATTTGAGGAAATACAAAGATAACTGCCCCAGGATCCTTCACAGCTTCACCACTATCTCTGCTTCCTGCACACAGAAGGCAATAACATGGTCCTGCAAAAGTTTTGTGTGTTTGCTTTTGGCCAAGGTGCCTCATGGATATTAGATGAGATTAAAACTATGAGAAGCCTCTGTGAACTTTACTTACACTAATGTAAGGTGATATTCTTTTATACTTAATGGTACTTGGGAATGGTTAGAGGTTGAGGTGTCTGTCTTGGTGTACGTGGTACTTTCTGATCATAAACTCCACTCTTTCTGATACCTGCTGGATGGTCTTTAGAGAAGAAGGTACTACAGAAACTATGTTAATTTTTATGCAAATAACTGGTTCTTGCTCTTACATCATATCTTGGTTTCTTTCATGCAGGAGAAAATAGCCATAAAACACTCCTTGGAGAGTGTTTAAGGCCTTATAATCAAAGCATGCTTGGTCTGATAAAGAAATGAATAACAACTCCAAACTCAGGAACAAATCTTCAGTTGCACTACAAAGTGTAGTCATTGCAGGCTCTGCTGCCCAGATGCAAGGTAGTCAGTTCTGTTTGGGTCCCGGAAAGCAGCTGCTCTTGCCCAGCCTCACTTTTGGAAATTCCCTATCACAACTCACACTCAAGTCCACCCACTCCACTGCCTCACAGAGGATGACCAAACCACTTAAAGGGACAAGTCATCAACAGAAGAAAGGCATGGTGTTTTACAGACCACAGGCTTCAAGAGTTTCATCTCTCGCCCTTCTCTAATTCTTGTACTCAATGAGAAAATCTCTAATCTCGGTTAGATTTTCATTCCCACATAATTTGCAAAGAGAAAGTCCCCATAGGATGTTACTAAACATACCTCCAGATACTATTTAGATTCATTTTCTTAAAATGTGGCAACACCTTTTCATAGCCTCCAATAAAAATTCAACAGGGTTTGCCTTTGAATAACTCTATAGTTAGTTAATAACTAAAGGTGTGTGTGTGTGTGTGTGTGTGTGTTTGTGTAGATATTCAGCATATTTTTATTACTTACAGTATAGCTGAAATACTTAAAATGAGTACCATATATATTATTACTGGTACTCTGTACACATTAAAATCTCAGCCATCATACCATTGTGTTATTTAATTTTGGATGGAATAGCTCATAAAATGAAGTGAGAAAGTAAAATTAGAGCTACTCATTTTATAAAGAAGGAGGCCAAAAGTTTCACTAGTTTGCTATTGATCTGACTGTATACCTGAGAAAGCTAAAGCAATCAACAGGATTTTGTGAAAAACAAAAGAATGCAATAAATTCTGGGTGGTTATGAAATTAAAAGTTTTTATGAATGACTCATTTTTATTCTTATGTTGATTCAGAAGAAAGGCATGGTGTTTTAATGTTTAAAACAAGGTTTTAAATGTTTAAATGCAAGCATGTATTCATGTATTGTTAGTATAATTAAAAACATCTTGAAAACAAAATAGAGTTCTGTTTTAGTTAGCTTTTTCACTGCTGTGACCATAAGACCTGAAAAGAACAATTTTAGAGGAGGAAAAGTATTTGGCACTCACAGTTTCAGAGGTTTTAGTCCATAGATGGCTGGGTCCATTGCTTTGAGCCTAAAGTGAGGCAGAACATCAGGGCACAGAAGGGTGTGGCAGAGGAAAGTAGCCATGGTTATTATTTGTATCAATATTAAAGGCTGGTTTATTTAGAACCTCTTGTAGTTTATATATGAGGTGTCCCCCAAAAGCTCATGTGTGAGACAATGCAACAAAGTTTAGAGGTGAAGTGATTGGGTAATGAGAGTCTTACAAAATCAGTGCATTAATCCATTTGATTCAGACAATAATCAGTTAAAAATTTAGTAGAAGAATAAATTCCATTCACAATTATGATAATAATAATTTTTGAAAAGAGTAATATAGTCAGAAGTAAATTTAAGAAATGAGTAAGAACTATATGAAAAAACTTTAAAATTATACTATCATCCAAAAATATTTCAATACATTGAAAGATACATCTTGATCTTAAATGGGAATGTTCCCAATAATATAAGCAAGATTCAAAGAAAATAACTGGTAAAAAATTTATAACTGGTAAACAGATAATTTTTGACTATGTAGAATGCTATTTATATTTGGTATTGGGGATTGAACTTGGGGGCATTATACTGCTGAGCTACATCCACAACCCATTTTATCTTTTCTTTTGAGATAGGATCTCTAAGTTGCATAAGCTATTCTTGAACTTGAGATCCTCCTGCCTCAGCCTCCTAAGTAAGTGGGATAACAGACCTGCGCCTTTGTGTCTGGCTAGAATGCTTTTTAAAATAAAGGTTAGAATTAACCAAAGAGAAAAACTGATAAAGGAATGAACAAATATTTCATGGATAATTATAAGTAATTGATAGGCTCATTCAAAGATGTTCAACTACACTTGGAATTTCAGACTTACTAATAAAAAATAAAACTGGGATATTTTCCTGTAATCTAATCAGTGGATTAATTCATTTGATGGATTAATAATTTGAAAGGACTACTGTACTGAGTATAAATTGTATGCAGGTAGAACTTGGCTGGAGGGAGTAGTAAGTCGCTGGTGGTGTGCCCTCGGGGATTATATCTTGTCCTCCTGAGAGCTCCTCCCTGTGGGTCTCCTTTCTTCTTCCTCTCTGCTTCTGTGCTGCCAGGGGCAGAACAGCTTTCTTCCACCATGCCTTTTTGCCATAATGTTCTACCTCACCTCAGGTCAAGAGCAATGGAGCTGGCCAACATGGACTGAATCTCTGAAATTGTGAACCCCAAATAAACTTTTTCCTCCTGCAAGCTGTTCTTCTCAGGTATTATGGTCACAGCAAAGAAAAGCTGACTAGCATACTTGTTAAAGTTTTGAAGATGAAATAGTTTAAGGTTAACACACATTAGTAGAGAAATTTGATAAAATACATATTCATTTTAGCATTTTTAATTATTTTAAAACATTAGAGATGGTTAAATTATATTTTATATATATATATATATATATATATATATATATAGTATATATATATATATAGTAGGAACAACCTTTAAAAGTGTGACTTGGATATATATATATATTTTTAAATATTTACTTTTAGTTTTAGGTGGACGCAATATCTTTATTTTATTTTTACGTGGTGCTGAGAATCGAACCCAGTGCCTCACGCATGCTAGGCGAGCGCACTACCACTTGAGCCACATCCCCAGCCCCTTGGATATATTTTAATTTTATGAAAAATTGTTGCTGATAAATTGTGAAGTACAAAAAGTAGAATATAAAGTTATATATTCTACATGCAAGTCATTAAAAAGTATGTACAGGGAAGATATCAAAACCAAATTTATTAGTTATGTCCTTTTGCTTTATATTTTTCATTTTCTAAAGGTTCTACATTGGCCATCAGAAAAAAGCAGTGAACATGAATAAACAAGATACCTTATGTGGTCCTGTAAGCACTGGTGTAATGGGAGTGTACTCTATACTGTGATATATCTTGGAGATCAGGCATTTCAGTGTGTATAGAGAAATACTCTGTTCTTTTAATGCCATTGTAATAGTAAAACAAAGTCCCCTAATGATGAGAATTTAAGTTGTTTCTAATCTTTTGCTCTTATCAATAATGGTAAAATAAATAATTTGTACCTATATCATTTCACATGTATGTAATTCTGTAAATTAAATTCCTAGAAGCAGAATTTCTGGGTCAGAAGATTTTTGCCTTTGTAATTTTGATACATATTGCCAAATTGTCCTTTATAGAATTTGATCTCTCAGACACTCCATAAATAACATACGATATTGCCTATACCTTCACCAACACTATTAAGTCAATTGTAAAAATAAGGTTCATTGTCTTTTCTTCAGAGACATCCATATTTATCTTTTTCTGAGAACTGTTCATATAGCTCGCTCTTTACATGTTAAGAAAAGTATTACTTTGGAGATTATTTGTAAATACTCATGTTATTTGTCTCTTGACATGCAGAAATTTTATAAACTTTTATATAGTTCAATTTTAGTGCATTTAGAATTCTTTTACATGTTTAGAAAGTTTACTCCCTCTTTGAGATTACAAAATAATTCTTGTATGGCTTAAATCAGAATTTTAAAATTTGAGGTATGGATAGTTGTTTTTTTTTTTTTTGAAGTGGCTATCTGGTTAATCCAACAGAATTTATTGAATAATCAATATTTTTTCCACTAATTTTAAGATGCCACCTTTACCAAATAATGTTTTATATATATTTCCATATGTATTTCCAGAACTTCTATTGTTTTAGTTTCTGTCAACTTATTTGCCAGTCCATCGTGTTTTATTTATTGAAGTTTCATGTAAGGCTTGTGACCATTCATATTATTTTTTAGAATTTTCTTGGTTATTCTGCATGTTTAGATTATTTTTAAAAAGCAGCTTGTGAGATTATAGATTAAGAATTGACATCTTGATGTGAAAGACTATGGTGTGCCTTGTTCAATTATTCTTTTGTAGATCTTGCACATTTCTTATATTGTTAGGCCTTATTAATATTAATTTTGGTGGCCGTTATAACTGAGAATATTTTGCATTAAGCCTAACTGGCTGTTTGTGTATATAGGAAAGATATTTTAATTATGTTCCCAATTTACTGAATTTGTTTAGTGTCTGTAATAGTTTTTCAGTTTATTATCTTGCAGTTTCCAGGTATTCAGTAATCTATAAATAATGGTAATTTTACCTTCTCTTTTTCCAATTTTTAAACATTATTTTTTTCATTGCATGTTTATATATGGATGTCTTAGTTTTTTTTTTTTTGTAAATCATTAATTTTTACCTTTGTCTTATTTCTTTTCTTTTCTTTTTTTTTTTAAGAGAGAGAGAGAGAGAATGAATTTTTTTAATGTTTATTTTTTAGCTTTTTGGCGGACACAATGTCTTTTGTTTGTATGTGGTGCTGAGGATCCAACCCCGGCCGCACGCATGCCAGACGAGTGCGCTACCGCTTGAGCCACATCCTCAGCCCACCTTTGTCTTATTTCTTACCTTCAGTTTTTTTTAGATGTTCTTTCTTAAACTTTTTCAGTTTGATGTTAATTTTCTTGTGAGCATGGTTTTATCTTTATCCCAGAGCTCATGATGTGATATGTAGAATTTTCTTTATGGAAATTTTCTAGATATTCTAAAATTTCAGATTTCTTATCTGACTCAAATGAATTCCTTATTTCTTTTGGTCCTACTAAATATTTTAGTCACATTTTCATGAGAGTGTTTTCTTCATTGCTTCTGCATTTTAGACTTGATTAGTTTTTCTTTCTGAATTAAGGCATGGTCAATTTTTTTTGAAAGTTCATACTGGAGTTTGATATTATCAAAGAAAACTTGAAGAAATATAAGTCAATTAATGGTGCATTGCTTACTTACATACAGTGGAAACCGTGTTTGCTTTCATTGAACAAAGGCAGAAGTTGCAGTTTGGAAACCATGAATTTTTTTTTTCTTTTCTTTTTGAGTGAGCTGTGCAGATTAGTTGGCAGCTAACAAAGAGGCCAGTCAGGGCACTCTGATCCTAGACATCTAAGTGGATCAACAAGGAAAGTAATTTCCTTTTGTTCTTGATATAGTGACAGGCTGTCTGTATGTCTGATGTCCTTTGTTTTTCTTCTTTGTTATGCCCAGTCTGCACCACTTCCCTTTTTAGACTTTCTCAACAGCTATCAATTTGACCTACCAGAAGAACAATATTAAGATTTTTATATCCTAACCTTAATTACTGATCTGTCACAGACTGAGATGAATTAGTTTTCCTACTATTTTTTCTTTTTTCTTATACTCCCTGTAGATTTTGCTTAAAATTGCTAAGTTATTTGACCCACAGCTATTTATAACTGCTCATTCTTACTATGAGTTGTACCCATTTAGGAGTGCTTTGTTTTGGTCTGATTTAATGTTTTTTGGCATGGATTCAGCCTTGTCTGTTAAGATCTTGATCCTTTCTTTGTTTGAATTTTTCTGGTATTTTACTCATCCTTTGATTTTCAACCTTTCTAAATCACTTATATTTTAGATCAAAGTCATACATAGATTTGAGCTTTGCTTTATGATTCAGTCTGAATTTTTTTTAATTAGTTAAGTTAGTTTATGACTCAGTCTGAAATTTTTTCTTAATAGTTAAGTTTAGCTCATTGATTTGTTAGTTTTGTCCCATTTTGTTAACTTTCAGTATTTATATCTTTAAAAATATTACTATATGGATAAGTTTATATTGTTTTTCTTTTAATGAGGAAGACTTGTATTTTTGTTTTCATAGTTATACCTCTGTAATATCCTGATTGTACAAAAAAATCCTGTTTTCTAGTTATTTAGCTACTACCTTCATATCTGTAATTCACTTTTACAAGTAATGCTAGAACAGTGTACTTCCTTATTTCTTTTCTGTAATTCCATTACCCAATTTTATTACTTCTGTCATCTTCCTTAGTGTTTACCCTTGTACTATTAAATATCCATACACTTTCATTACTTGATTTGTCATTATTTTAAAAGGCTTCCTGACTCTTATCTCCTCTCACAAAACTACAATACATATACAGCATTCGTCCTAAAATCAGCCGAATCGCACTGCAGATCCTCAGAAGTTTCTTTGATCCTCACAAAATCTTTCTCTTCTGGCTTTTGAAACTCTGTAACCCAGGTGGGCATGGTGGCACACATCCATATCCCAGTGTCTTGGGAAGCTGAGAGGATCATAGGTTCGAGGAGAACTTGGGCAATTTAGCAAGACCCTGTATCCAAAAAATAAATAAAATAAAAAGAACAAGGAAAGTAACCCAATGGTAGAGTGCCTCTGGGTTCAATCCCACTACTGCAACAAACAAAAAATACTCCATAAACCAGCCCCATGCCACCTTGTTTCCTCCACATTTTCTCAGCGAGTCTGTCCTTACTGTCCAACAGTTGGGTGGAGTATAGGAGGATGGACGAGCTTTAGCCAGGCTAGTGGGAGCTGCTTCATGGACATCACTAGGGTGATGCCTTCTCCTGTAGCTGCCCTGGGTAGTTGAGGCTTTTCTCTTCCTTGTACACCCAGCCTAAGTTCCTATCCATAAAGCCTTTAGAAATGTTTGAGAGCCCAAGAAACTCCTGAGAATTGGCAAATAACTTAGAAGTCATCCAGTCTCTTTTATATCCAGGTTTGAGAATTACTTTCATCCTGTTTCTGGTCTAAGTCAAGGACCTTTGGTGACTAAGAAGGAACCCAGGCACTCATTTGTAATATTCTGGCTTATTTTTCACCAAAATGTGAGAAACTTTTGACTACTATTTTTTTTTTGAGAGAGAGAGAGAGAAATTTTTAATATTTATTTTTTAGTTTTCGGCGGACACAACATCTTTCTTTGTATGTGGTGCTGAGGATCGAACCCAGGCCGCCCGCATGACAGGTGAGTGTGCTATCGCTTGAGCCACATCCCCAGCCCCTTGACCACTATTTTAACTCAGCCCTTTCAAGTTATACGACATCTTACCTGTAAGTGGGAAGACAGGTGTTTCATCTTCCCCTCAGTGGAAAAACTCACCAGTTCCTTCAGTTGTTTCTCATGAAACATCATTTCTATGTTTCTATGTATCACCATTTCTATGTATCACCAGCTTTTAGACACACTTGATTTATTCAATTCAGTTCATAGGATTATCTGGATACCATCTAATCACTACCAAATCCGATGGAACTATACCTTTCCAAGACAGCATTTGTTTCCTGCCCACTGTGGTGTTTGAGTTACCTAAAGTCCCATGAGCCTTTTGCCAGGCTCTCTATCACACAAAGGGCACAAGATGAGTAAGACTAAAGCCCACCTCTCAAAAGACAAATATTCATTCTATGAAATACCTGATAAATGATCTCCAAACTATCAAGATCATCATCAACAAGGAAAGTCTGGCTAGCACAACCAAGTTACCTAAGACCTAACAAGTAAAAGTCACGGGATATCCCCAATAGGAACTTGGGACAGAAAAGGACATTAGAGGAAAACTAAGGAAATTTGAATAAATTCTGGACTTTAGTTAACAATAACCTATTTTTTTCATTGTGACAAATGGGCTACACCAATGTCAGACGAAAATAAGGGGAAAACTGGATTGGGATACATGAGAACTCTCTACTATTTTAGTAATAATTCTATAAATCTAAATGTATTCTAAAAGCCTTTTTTAAAAAAAGAGAACATTTTAAATTAGGAGAAAACTAGCAAGTAAACAGATAAGACAGTGGCTACTATTTTTAATCACTGATCCCTTTGAATAACTGATAAAATTATATGGACTTTTATATATAAACTAAATACTATGGCAAGGTCTCATGGACTCCAGATTCTTCAATTCAGGATGGTAATGCTTCCCTAGTAGGCAGTGTTTGGGGAGTAAATATGAAGAAAAGTGGTAGTGGGGGCAGGCATCAGGTAGCAGATGTCCTTTCTATACAGTTTGAGCCTGATCTTTATGCTGTTGATGAGTATAAATTTTTTTTTAATCTAAGGGATTTAAAAATGGATACTGAGTGATCCCTAAACCAAACATTAAACCGAGTTCCAGACACCATTCTAATTGCTTACAGTGTGCCTGTCATATTTATTAACCTAGATGTAAGCTGCTTAGAGCTGGAGAGGACAAGTCTCATATTGTGCTTGAGAGGCAGTTATCACCTTTTCGTGTAGGGTACAGAATCACCTCAATGCAAAGTTTCTTGTCCTGGTTTTGAATGGTTGTTGCTTTTTTTCTCTCTCTCTTAAAATTCAGCCCTAAAGAACATTGCATATTAACTCTCAAGAGCTATTGTTAAACCCTGGCATTATGCCAGAGTAAGTGAAAATTCTTACAGGACTTATTTTAAAAATGTTTAGGGGTATAAATCCCTAATCCATTTGTACAAACCTGTTAGATTTTACTCTTTAAAAATAATTTACATCTACTAAGGTTTAAGTTAGATTAAGTAGAAAATATTTACACCCAGATAAACAGACCACTACTTAGTTAATTCTGTTGCCTCTCACATCCTTGATCATTTGGGTCCGTACTTTTCTTAAGAGTATTCTGAAACTTGTATCATTCTGTAACAAATTAGAATCTGCAGTACTAATTTTAAGATTAAAAGGCAACAGTGGTGTCAAATAAAATGCTCAGGATGGAATACATGATGGGTCAATTTTTCCCACCACTGTGGCTATATCCTACATCTGGATGACTTAGTAAATCGTGATTCTAAGTCTGACTTGTACAAAGACATGGCTCAATGAAACTGTAAATTACTAGTCTGTATTTAAAACAAAAACACCAAGACCATTTTAATGAAAACTAGTTTTATTTTAAAATTAAGTGCATAGCACTCATCTAATTCCACTGGTGTAGACTTTAGCACCATGCTCGCTATTTGCAATTAATATCATAACACAGATACATTTTGGTTTGCAGTCTGTACTTGAGTAGTGTTTATTTAGTGGACTTTGGTAAAGCCCTTGATACATATTAATCTCTTCACAGTACACATTAATGATGGTCCAGTAATCTCAAAAAACAAAAACAAAAAAACAAAATAACAAACAGCTTTAAAGACTAATCAATAAATTAAACAAAACAAAACCCACACAACTCCCCCACCCAACCCCCTCCCAAAGCTAACAGTTGTGAGTTGTATTTATATTGAAACCTAATGTTTTAAAAACACTTCTGGTTCTCCAACCATCCCACCCCACCCTGGGTATGCAGCAATAGTAATCAATTATTTTATTCTACCCCTCCCCAATTAATCCAGTGTTCTTTAGCTTTTTTAAATATAAATTGGGAAAAGTGTTAATAAGCTTTTAAAAAAGGCATATTCTTCTATAACAAGAATGACATACAAACCAATCAATAAAAGCATTTGACAAGACATTAAATCACCACAGGCACTGGTTGTTGTTTCAAGTTAGGATCTCTATCCCAATATCTTACATTCATAGCATTACTGAGGTAGTTAAAATACTGAAAATTGGACTCCAGGTTGCTGAGTTTGTGAATGTGAAAGATATACTATCTTTTGAACATATTTTCCCCCCAATGATTCAAGTTTTCTTACGGTAAGAACTACTAAACCTGCTCCAATTAGCAGCCTTTTTAGAGGAAAAATGATGATACTTTCAGAAAGCAATTTCCACACTTGAAAACTGCCATGAGCGAGTGTTCTTACCTGAGTGGTTTTTTAAATTTACCAGACTAATAAATGCACATCATGCCCTCTGTATCTAAATTATATAAAAGTTATTTTTCTTTTAAGGAAAGGACATTTCTCTAAGAATTCATGCTGGCAGAAGCCACCCACCCACACTCAACCACTGGAGCCATTTGGATCAGTCCTTTGCTGTGTTGAGCCCCTTCCCTTCCTCACAAAGGCCATTGGCTTGATTACTGAGACTCCTGCTGCATACCCACAACATCATTATGTTTGTCTTCAATGCACATTGTGGCAGTTGCATATCTGCCATGCAGATGCCCCTCTATTCAAGTGCTATCCTTAAAAAAACACAAATAGACACACCTTAATAATTTTTAAACCAGAAAGCATCCCTCCACCAAATCTCTCTTCTCCCACTAACAAGAGAGTAATGTATACAGTTTATTCATTATTATTATTTTTTACTTTTTAAGTTTATTCCCCCAAAACATTTCTCCCAAGTTGCCCTTGCTAACATGACTATTATTGTGTTTTCACTCATCATGAGTACAGTGAAATATGCCAGGGCAGTTGTGGGCCCAACCTAATGAAAGCAGCTACTGAAATTTAGAAATCAGTACTCTTGCCTGTTTAGACTAACTAGCTGGATTCCATGGTTGCTTATAAAACCTGTCTTCCACATAACAAAGTGCTGCACTAGCACAACCTGAGTACTACCCTGGCCACTCCCCTCTCCAAAATAAATCTACGTGACTTTATTCTAGTACTGATATTTTACAGTTATGTCTTCCTTTGAAAAAAACCTTTTTCTTAAGAGTATTCTCAAATCTGAATATAAATCATTGATTGCACTGAGAAATGCAAAACCTGTATACATATTATGAATCATAGGAACCACCACTTCATTCATTCTGTGCTACAATATTAAGTTCTCATTGGAAAACACATTTTAGCATAGGAGTATTTAACCTATGTTATAAAGGTAGTTCATACTATAACATTCCCAAAGCATGTTGCATTACAGTTAAATGTTTCCAAGTAGTACAAATTCCCTGAGTTAATGTGTTTTAATTCTAAAGAGTTGAGGCTGATCACTTAGGGGAAAAAACAAACAAGCAAGCAAACAAAAGTTATGACCATGATTTTAAGACATGGGATCTACTCCACCCCTAAATTTAGTATATAAATTCAGATACCTATATTATTTATGATAGGAAGTTATACAGAATCATCTGAAAAAAATTTTTACTGCACAGATTGGTATAGCATATCAATTCATGAGTTTAACCTTAGTCAGAAATTAATCTGTAGGTAAAAAAACAGAACAGAACAAAACAAAACAACTCAAAAACTGCAGAATAAACAAAAGATCTCTTCAAAAATTAATACTGTAACTTTCCTTCATAGAAGACGGTTTGGCAAGTCCACAGATAATCATTAGTCTTTGACATATAAGCCAACATAAGGCCCAGAGCCTACCACAGGTCAAACCTCAAAATGGCAAATTGGAGTCTGTCCAAATTTGTTGTTGTATTGATAATATTTGAAATATTTGGACCATCAGCCAGGCCTGAACATATCTGTCACACAGGATTTTGTAACAGGATTTGACACACACTATTAAGTGTTTGCTTAGTCCTCCTAGATATTAATGGTGCACTGAAAGGGATATTCAGTCTTCTGGTAGATCCTTTCCTTCTGAAGAGAAGTTTACAAAGTTTGTACCAGAGCTTCAAGTCACAAGACAGTCTGGGTTGGTTACTGCCTTTGCACATAATCACCTTTCAAAGCACGGGGTAATACAAGGATAATGTTCATTTATCTGGTAACTCCGGTTATAAGAAACACTCAGACAGGGTTTAACTTCTACTGGTATTGCTAGGGACATCCCAACACCAGTCTGTATGTGCCCAAGGCCCTGAACACTGGTTTGGAAGCCACCAGGACATGTCTGTAGTGTGTAAGACGAGGTGTGTGTGGTAGATACAATCTGCTGACAGCTTGGTTGTTCTGATACAGGATGGCGATATTGCAGTGAGGTCTGCTGAGTCTGAGGGAGATACTGAGGTTGCTGAAAATGGACCGGCCGTGAGGGCTGGGAGGCTGTCTGGAACACACCTAGTTGTGCTGACTGAGGGCCTGCCTGTCCTCTCTGTTTGTTTGCTTCTTTTACATCATTATCATGAGCACTAAAACATGGAGGAAAAAGGAAACAATATTACTTGAGAAGAATCTGCAGGGAACTCCCACCTCCACCTCCTCAACAGCTCACTCCATCAAATGCCACCACTACACAGGCAGCAGTCATTGCACCATAATTCCCAGCAGCAAGATCTTCCCTGTACCCTCCTAAGGCTATTTCCAACTTGGGAGTTGTGTCCAAAATAAGCACTTAATTTTGACTGTGACTTTAGTAACACTCTGGTGAGCCCCAAAATTTGAAGTGGAAATAAGAATGGGGTAAGATTTACTTGGACTGATCTCAAAGTTATGGCCTATAGACATTCAAGAGCAGCTCCTTTCCCTATCATGTACCTAGAACCACAGTAGCAAGGGTAACTTCTAACTTACTAGAAGCCAAAAGGAGCTCCCCTTCTACAGAGTCCTGCTCATACAGTGGCTTGTTCTCATGGCAGCAAGCAGCTGTCAAGAGCAAGTCTCCTAAGAGCTCTGTGCCTTTGAGAACTTTTTTGGGGGGTACCTTACACATGAATAAAAACGTTAATGAGAAACTATGAACACAAGACTAAAAAGGCTTACATCAACAGTCGTTCAATACACTGCACTAAGAAATCCCAGGAGTAAGCAGTAAGACGATGCAGTCTTGTAGGCCACGTTGGAGAAAGACGAAGTATAATCCTCGAAGAAGCCACACATGCAGCAGCTACTAAAGAAGGTGCATAATTTAGAAAGGCATAATCTGTGGAGACACCAAAAATGAACTTAAGCAACAGAATACCAAGTTACAAGCACACAAGTTACTTACTGGCAGCCACAACAACTCACCTTGCAGAGATACTTCCAGGAAGTAATCTGCATATTTGGCCATGTAGAGTTTAGTTTTTTCCAAGCAAATCATTGGCCAGCCATCATGAAGATCTGTTTCATGTACTGCTTCTGAGAGATAATACTCGATAAAGTGGGCAGCTGTTGGAAGGCAGAGGTTCCACTGAAAGGTTTCTAATAATAATAGTTCCATATGTAGCAAATTTTGTTTTGTTAATACTAGATTCATATTAGTCATACAACCCAGACTGTTGAGCTGCTCCAGCTTAGGCACACTATCTTCTTTTTCTTCAAATTTACCTTTTAAGAAAAGGGGAAAGGTTGGGAAAAGTATTAGGTAAGAGATCATTATATGTCTATTCAGTTAAATGGATTTTCTGACTTACCATCAAGATTTAGACCAAAGACATTCTTTTCTCTTCCTTACTGAGATAGGACTGTGCCAGAATACTTTGGTTCTGTATTTGCATACGTACTTTCCTTCCCAGTAACACCATCTCCCATTTTCCCTATCCTCCAAAAAAATATGCATGGAATACTTTCATTTGTATCCTACCTTGTAAAAAGAAAATAGTTATATATGCCAATGAGAAAAATAACTCAAATCTCACAAGCTGATTCTTTTCAGAAAGGTTCCTTCTTGTGGGCAGGTGATGGTTGGTGAAAGAAAATTATTTTAAGGTAGAAGCAGAGTAGAGTTTAAAGGACTTAATGTCAGAGCTTTTTAAGCTCAAGTGTCTCATTTTGGCATATTTTCAGCATAATCTCAATTCCAGAAAGAAATAAGAGATGGGGAGGTAGAGCTGGGTGAATGTCTAGCAAGCATTATCATTCCACCAAAAAAAAAAAAAAAAAAATCTATCCTCTTCTGAATTCTAGGCAAAAATCTAGCTAAGTCTATTTTAAAAGGAGGGGGAAAGGAGAAGATATTTTCTATCCTCTTTCAAATCCCCTTACTCAAAGCAGAATAGAAGACAACATGATAGTTGGATTTCATTCTTCAAAGGCATTAATTTTTCAGGAAATATTCATCTATAAGGTTTCCACAATGAACAACTGAGGAATAAGATTCCATCTCCAGCCCAAGAAACACATTTCTACTAATTATTATCTGTATGTATCACCTCACACTATTTCCAAATAAGCATTTTCCTATACATAAAGCATGCATTTTAGGTATTTCTAGAACTTATGGCTGGAGAATAGTCATGAACTATCACTTACTATTAAGATTTTTCAGATGCAGCAATAGAACCAGCGTTGTTTTCAAGTCTCTTTGGGTCTTATTCCTTGGTAGTTCATAAAACAGAAATAACTAAAGCCTTCTAACTCCCATTATTATGTTCTATTTTACATTAATGTTTAAAAAATATTTTGACATTTCAATATTTTGATAACAATTTCAATATATGTGGTTTCCTTGGAAATCTTATAATTTTATTTTATGCATTTAAAAACACTTTTGGAGAAGAGCCAGAAAAATTGCCAAAGTGAGAGAAACTAGAAGTTTCCTTGTCAACTTTCTCTTCTAGAGGGATAGGTTTGTACCACACATTAAAGCTGCAACAACAAATGGTAGGGACCACTCAGTGCAGATGCTCAAAGTATAGGCACCTGTATGGTAGCCAGCAAAAATTCACTCATGATGACCTATTCAGTGCTGAGGAAAAACTGCTGCTACATGCCTTTGATCTTTGCTTAGGCAGCAGAACTGGGGTTAAGTTCTGCCTCTGATGCCAGGAGATTCTAAGTGCCCATCTTGAGAAAAACCCAAGCCCAAAGGAGGAGAGATGTTATCTCTTCCTGCTCAAGAAAGTTAAATTGCTCTTTAACTAAATAAAGCTGAAGATAGGAGTTGATCTATAACTTACATAATTCAGACTTTAAAATCTAGATAGCTCTTTCTAGTTCAAATCACATAAAGAAGACTTCTGCAAGTTTAGTATACACTTTGTATAATTGAAAACATCTTAGTGTTTTTTTAATATAGTTATCCACCACCCACTCAATAAAGTGAAGGAAGAAGACAGACTGTTCTCAGTGTTTTTAAAGTGAAATTCTTCAGAAGACGAATGACCTAGGAATTTGATTCAAGCCCTCAGGATGAATCATTAAAGCTTTCAAAGCACCCTGCCATTTGTGTAGCAGCAGCCACACTGGCAGTATACTTCAAAGGAACATTGTAAAAAATTAATGAGTTTATTTATATCATGTTTGGAGTTCCTTTGAAGAAATTAATATACCATAATTCACAGATCAAGGATGTTTCATATTATCTCTTTGAAACTTACAACAGCAAAAATAAAATTGCAGCTGGGAGTGTAGATCAGTGGTAAAGTGTTTGCCTACCATAAGCCCTGGGTTTGGTCCCTAGCAAAGCAAAGCAAAGCAAGCCAAATAAATAAAGAAATAAAATTGCATAAGATCGATTTCACATCTCAAGAAACCAGGTAGTGAGGTTGGCCAATTCATTTAAGGTCAAATAAACTGATTTAAACAAAAAAAGGAAGCCAAAAGGAAGATTTATGTTTGAATTCCCAAATCTGAACCAAAGTACTGTACCAGATTTTATAGGGAGAACTACTAGAATGACAGATTTCTATATTTACATGTATAGAGTAAGTATTCAATGATTATAAATGTAAAAGACTTTGTATACTGATTTGCAAAGTTAAAAATAACTTGCATATTGCATATATAGCCACATTTAGAATTCTAATTCAGGTTAAGGAGTTTTGGAACTTTTTAATTATGTATAGTGATATAAGTGCTCAGCTTTGTGGACACTAAATTCAAAGAGTGTGATAACATCAATGAGTAACTGCTTTCATATCTATAGTTTTTATTATGCTGATGCTATGTGTGTGTACTTTAAATCTATTTACCTATCCATAATGCTACACACACACACAGTAAAAAGATCAGTTTCTTCAATTGAAAGGAAATACCAGAAGCCATGTGATTATATTGATAAAGGCCCCAAACAGGATATAAGGGCACAGGAAATTCATATCAGTTTCCCAGAAAATAAAGAATTAAGAGGCCACAGAAAACAAAACACCAAGTTGTCTTTCCTTTAGAGGAAATGTGCAAGTCAGTCATGGAAAGCAACATTTTCAAAGCCAGCAGTGAATGACAGATATGTGGTAGAGAAGAGTTGTACACCGAATTGGGAATGGATCTGGGGAAGTTCTGAGCTCTGCCAAACCACTTTCTATTTTTTTAATTACTTAGTAGGAAAGTCATCCTTAATACATACTAAGAATACTCACAAATTTGTAAGGCCATCAATCTAATAGAAAAATTGATGAAGAACAAAAAATTCATAGAAAAAAATTCTAAGCTCATTAGAAATTTGAGATACAAATCAGATCAACTGTGAAATATTTTTGCTCTAAGAGGAAGTTATAAAAAAGAAAAAAAACTTTGCTAACCCACTACTGGTGTCAAGGAGAAACAAGCACTTGCTACAATTGTTATTACTAAAAGTCTATAATTTCACTTTCACTTCATCTTGATTCCAAGATCATTTGTTAGTTTCATAAGACCTTAAGCAAATTATCAGACACCCCATATTCAAGACTGATTCCAAGCTCTTCATATGTTTCATGCTGGCCACAGACACCAACGGAAGCCATGCTACACGTGATAAAAACAGGATATGAGAATTTCTCTGTACAAACCAGGGTCTATTTTAGGATAAACCAGGACTCTTAGGGAATAATTACAATGTCAAACCCTTTATGTTGCATTTTCTTATGTTAAAACCCACCTTATCCTCAAAACTTTGTAAGGCAAGGGGTCTGTATTTTCATCTTAATAGAGAAATAACCTGGGATGCAAGGTTGTTGAAATTCATATTGTGGGTGATTCAAATCCAGAAAAATCCATCATTATAGTCCCTGCTCTAAAACAAGGCAATCAGAAATAATGTGTAGATCCTTCTTCCTTTCTCTAATGATGAATACAACAAGGAATTGGCAACTTAAGCTCCTGGAATTTTATAAGCTGCTGTCTTTCAACCTATTCCATAACTGAAATAAATTTTACCTGGTACTTTCAGTTATAAGCTATCCTGTACTTTCATACTCCAGGATGCCCACCCCAAAGCAGGGAAAAGTTGCGGGAGGATCATAATAGAGTTAGAGTTCAGTCCTTCTATGAGGAAGATAGCAGTTATCTGAATAATGTTTATGGTAACTAACAGGAGAGCTGCCATTGACATCAAATGTAAGAAGGCATAGTATGAGAATATATCACTAAGAATGAATTCTACAAATTTAAAACATATCAGACACTGAAAATTAATTTAGTCACATAAGTCAGTCTATGAACTGACCATGCATCATTTATTAATTTCATAATCCACAAAGATGAGCTTCCCACTTGACTTACACCATTCTTTTAAGAACTACAGGCAGAACAACTGTGATTTTGTAGTGGTAAAATGACAGTGTCAGCTACAGCAAGCAAAAAATTTTTATTAATGATCCCAAGTTTTAAACCCCAAAGGGCTTCACAGTCAGTGATGAAACATATACAGCACTGTACATGTGATTACTTATGGGCATGAAACTTTAATTAAAAGTTAAAGGTTCAGACCTTTATAGATTGGATAGAGAGAAAGGATGGGAGAGGAGGGGAGGAGTAGGGGGGATAGGAAAGGCAGCAGAATAGAATAGACAATATGATTTATGTATATACATTCCATGTATGTATTATATGTCATGTATGACTAAAAAAATGAAAATAAATCGTATGGTTAAAAAAAATGAAATAAAGATATTTGTCCACATACAACTAAAAAATAAATACTAAAAAAAAAAGTTAAAGGTTAATTATAAATGTGCAAAGAGTACCTCTCTGGCTTCTGGGTGGGGGAGAGATGTGAGATGTGTCTGGGTCTTAGGAGGAAGACAGATTAAAGGGGAAATGCAGTTATTCAGGAAGTAGATAATATTCTGCTAAGAATCTGGCTCAAGGTATCTGGGAAGAAATTTGAATAAGGAGACTGGGTGACTACATCCAGATGAAAGATTCTAAATGCTATAGTAAGCAGTTTCTACCTTAAACCACAAATAGTGGGAAGTCATGGCTTTACATGACAATGGCTTTACATTCATTCTTGTCCTAACAAGGGATCTGAAATAACATACAAAAAGATATTCAAGGGGGCTGGGGATGTGGCTCAAACGGTAGCGCGCTCGCCTGGCATGCGTGCGGCCCGGGTTCGATCCTCAGCACCACATACAAACAAAGATGTTGTGTCCACCGAGAACTAAAAAATAAATAAATATTAAAAAAAAAAAAAAAAGATATTCAAGGGGACAAAATAAGTAGATGAGGTCATCAAATCACAGGAAGAATAAAGATAGGAAAATAAAATCTGAGAAGAGATTAGTACCAGAAATCAAACCACAGGGGACTACATTTGGTTTTAAGTTTATTAGCAGCCAAAACACAAAGGTGTTTCAGAAAGAACTTCGGTGGCACTGGCATAGGGGGAATGTTTTGTGGACAGCAGCCATACTGGATCTTAACCCTTCAGTGGTGATTAGAGGTGAAGACTGATGATATATGTACATATTACAGGGCTTAACTTTCTATTATAGTAACATGGATAATATAAAAAGTATACATCAATTTGATTTCAATAAAGACATTCTCATTACTGAAAAAAGAAAAAAACTCAATTCCTTTATTTGCCCTTTCTTTTCACTGAGAGTACTAGCAAGCAATGAAATGAGTTACAATTAGATATTAAGAGAAAGAGGTGGGAAAAGGTCTAGTGGTACCTTCTGTAAATTGGGTTAAAAAGATCAGTTGGCCTGATGCACAAGAAAGATTCTTCCATCTGTAGTAGCTGCACACAAAAGTTCAGTTCACTAAGCCAATTTGTTATATAGTCAGTAGAAAGCATTCTAACAATCTAAGAGCATGGTACTTTTACAAGTATCTCAACTTTAGCTCCATTAATGTTTGGAGCCAAAGAATTCTTTATTCTGGGGAACTGTCCAGTGCATTACAGAATGTTTAGCAGCATACAAAGTTTCTGTGCACTAAGTGCTAGCAGCATCCCCCAACAAGTTGTGATAACTAAATGCTTTCACATGTTGATGAGCATCCCCTGTGGGTCAGAGTTGTTCCTGGTTGTGAATCACTGATTTTAAATAATGATTCTCAATTGGAAAAGCACAACAGAATTATCTTTGGAACTTTTTAAAAATTAAAAATTATCCAGTTCCCACTAGGTAAATGCTGACTCAATAGTATGATCTGTGGTGGTCTAGAATTTGCATTTATATCAGAATCTTCAACATGTTGGGCTTAGGCATATATTTTTCAAATACTCCAGAACGATTTTTTCATGTCTGATTAACAATCATTCTGCTAAAAAAGCACTTTCATAATAAACTTCCTGATAGTACTAATGAATAGGATTTGAGTTCTATGTAAGTCTATTTTATCATATAAGTAATGGAGATTTCCAGTCATGTAAATCACATTCCTACTTACTTGCTAGAAGCAGACAGGAAAGCGCAACTAAATGCAGCTGCTGGATAGAGATGTCATAGCGATCCATAAACAGGTCCAGCAAATAGACAGCAAGATGTCGGGCCGAAGGGCAGAGTGTGAAGCGATTGCTCACAATGGCAATCAAATCAGCAAAATACCTTCTGAGACTTAGTTGAGGGGACTGGCCTTTGTAGGAGGGCAACTTCAGCTCCTAAAGCAAGAAGAACAACACTTAGTCTGACATAATCTGTAGAAATACCCCCACATAGTCTTTCCAATATATTAGTGTTACAAGTACGTCCAAAACACACTTTTCCTAAGAGGAACACAGAAATGAAAAAAGGGAGGATAATAAATGGCATTTAAAAATTAATCTGGTTAAAATAAAAGTTTTCTATTTATTCTTAACGACCTCTGACGTGACCAATTTTAAGTGTTTCTTGCTTTATGGAATGGATACATTCTACAAAGATCTTTAAAAAGAGAATTGTATTTTCACTATCATGTGTTTTCAAAAAAATGTGTCCTTGCCAAAAATCTAACCATCACACACACACACACACACACACACACACACCCCTGAGGAATCTCAAAACTTTTCTTAAGAAGGTGGATATGTTCCTGGTATGCTGCATATTATGTTATACTTGCAGAGATCTAGAGACCAGTACTCATCCTTAGTATTTTCTAATCTCATGTCCTTTTCAGCAGTTTTATGATCTTCTTTTGCCTAATCTTTCTTTTGCCCTTTATATACCTAAATTTTTCCCATCATCAGTTTTTAATCTTAAATATTATACCAACTAGTTTTTCAAAAATTGGAAAATATATACTAGTAAAATATTTCAGGAGCATAGAGAAAAGTGGAAAATTTCCAAATTCATTTTATGGATAAGTATAAAACACTTAACTAATAGGTACTACAATAGCAGGAAGTAACATGGATATGATACCAAAAGCACAGGCAAAAAGAAAAATGTCCAGTCCCCAGAGTGAAAGGGCAACCAACAGAATAGGAGAAAATGTTTAGAAATTATATATCTGACAAAAGATTAATAGCCAAAGAACTATTACAATTCAACAGTAAAAAACTAACCCATTTTAAAAATGGGCAAAGGACTTGCATAGACATTTCTCCAAAGAACATAAATAAAAGGCCAAGAAGCATATGAAATGATGCTCAGCATCATTAATCACTAAGGAAATGCAAATCAAAACTATTCAAAAAAGGAAGAAAAATAGAATTAAGTGTTAACGAGGATGTGGAGAAACTGGGACTCTTGTACAAAACTAGTAGGATGTCAAATGGGACAGTTTACATCCATATTATCATGGATAATGGTGGCAGTTCGTCAAAAAAATTAAATAAATAATCACCAAATGATCCATCAATTGCACTTTTAGGTATATCCAAAAGAACAGCAAGAAGGGATTTGAACACATATTTGTACACCCACATTCATGTCACCATTATGTATAATAACCAAAACATGAAAACAAACAACCCAAATGCCTGACTGATGGATACATAAAATGTGGCATTCACAATGAAACATTATTCAGTATTAAAATGGAAATTCTGATAAATGCTACAGAGAAGACAGTATGCTGTTGGATTATAAAGAATAATTATTTTACGGTTCCACTTATGTGAAGTACTTAGAATATTCAAATTTGTAGGGACAAAGCAGAATAGTGGTAACCAGGGGCAGAAGGGTGAGGGTGGAAGATTGGGAAATTACTAAGTATGGAGTTTCAGTTTACGAAGATGAAAAAGTTCTAGAGGGGACAGTGGTGACAGAAGCAAAACAATGTAAATGTACCTAATGTTATTGAACTGTCACTTAAAAATGGTTAACATGGCAAATTATTACATGTACATTACATTACATGAAAACAGGGAAGTTACATATAATCTAATATTTTCTAAGATTAGATTAGTATCAAAAATGCATCATCATAATCAGCTGTAATACTTCTCATGAATACAAGGACTGTTTGGTATTAGGAACTGTAATTCACAAAAAAATCCATACACAAATATGCACAATCATCTTGACAGATACCACAACAGCATCTGAAATAAAAGTGACCCTGGGAAAAACAGAACAAATGTTCATACATATCTTTAATGAAGGAATGGATTGGATGGAGGTAAAATGGTATTGAATATAAGAGCCTGCATCTCACTTGCAGGTGAAACAATAGAAGGATTACCAGGCTAGTGCCTATGATTGCAACATTACCTAACCAATTCAGATAGAAAAAAGTGAAGGTATACTTATTGGAAAGGAAGAATCATAAATTATTCTCATGAAACAAATTATTATTTTTTAGATGGCAGAATTTGTGTCCAGAAAACTCAAGAAAATCACAGAAAAAATAAAGAGAAACAGTAAGATTTCAGTAGGATGGTTGATTATAAAATTAAAACAGTTTTTCTATACAATCGAATACAATATTTCACATGAGTATCTATAAAAATAAAGACCAAGAATAGATTTACATATGCCAACACTGTATGAAGATAAATTTGGCTGGGTGAGGTGGCGCATATCTGTAATTCCAGTGACTCAGAAGGCTGAGGCACAAGGATCACAAGTTCAAGGCCAGCCTGGGCAACTTAGCAAGACCCTGTCTCAAAAGATAAAAAGGACTGGGGATGTTGCTCAGTGGTAAACAGCCATGGGTTCAATCTGTAATATGAAAAAAATTTTAAAAAGATAAAATATTGATAGGTGTGGAGGACTTACATGGAAAGATGTTCTTGGACAGGATAAGATATATGAAAATAATGGCATTTCAAATAAGGGGAGAATAGATATATTTAATAAATATTTCTGTTAAATATGATGAAGAACTAATTTCTTACTGTTTAGAGAACTCTTACAAGTAAATCAGTAAGAAAAAGACAACATATGAACCAAGATCATAGGAAAAATACAACAGGACCAAAAATATATAAAAAGATGTCAGATCTTATTCAAATTTAAAGCATTATGTAATTGTTTACTTTCTAGATCAGGTTTTATCAATTTTTGTTTATGCTATTGAGAGAGAAATAGTAGCTCTCACATACTATTGATCAGATTGACAACTATTGGAGAGTAATTTGTAATAGATAATTTTTTAAAAAGTACAAATGCTTTTTAACCTAAAAACTCTAATCCCAGGAATATATTATATATAAAAAGGAATCCTTTTGCAGCTGTTTGTAATAGCAAAAAAAGCTTGATGCCCAACAACCACAATGGATCTCCAGAAAATTATGCTGAGTTTAAAAAGTTAATCCTGAAAGGTCACATATTTTATAACTCTTATTTATATAACATTCTTGAAATGACAAAACTATAGAAAGAACAGATTGGTGGTTGTCAGGGGTTAAGAGAGGGCATGAGGGGCTAGGGTTTAGGGCCAGCAGTAGAGCACTTGCCTGGCACACGTAAGGCACTGGGTTCGAGCCTCAACACCACATAATACATACATACATACATACATACATAAATAAAATAAAGTTAAAAAATTCTTTGTTAAAAAACTCTTTTTAAAAAGAGGACATGAGATGGCAGGGGAAGGGTATGCTTTTTATAAAAGGGTAACATAAGATACACCCTTGTGATGATGGAAAATATTCTACATCTTGGCTATGTCAATGTAATTACCCTGGTTGTGATAGATGATTATAGTTTTTCAAGAAGTTACCACTGGAGGAAACTAGTTAAAGGTAATAGGGGATCCCCCTGTACTATAACTGCATAGGATTCTACAATAATCTCAAAATATAAAGCTTAATTTTTTAAAAAAAGTGTGATGTCTATTAATAGGGATCTAGTTAAATAAACTATGGGATGTTGATGCAATGTAGCATTTAAAATAAAGGTCAATAGACCTAGATAGGTTGATGTGGAAAAACCTCATAAATTGAGGGTGGTATGGCAGGAAGGTACAGAATAATGAATATATGTTATGACCTCTGTAGGAACAACAAAATATTATATTTTCAGATATACTGATTTACTAGGTATCTTCAAGGAAAAAGAACCTTAAGAGGATCAAGGCAACACAAGCTGGGTGTGATGGCACACACCTATAATCCCATGACGAAGGAGGCTAAGGCAGGAAGATTGCAAGTTTAAGGCCAGACTGAGAAACTTTGCAAGATTCCATCTCAAAATAAAAATCAAAAAGGGACTGTGGGGTTTAGCACAGTGGTAAAATGCCCTGGGTTCAATCCCAGTACCACACATACACAAATATATAATAATAGAAATAATAATAATAATAGCATAAACAAACACTACTGAGAAAATAATTTTTCTCTCAATAAAAGGAACATGCTGGTTTCTCATATAGCTCCTAGGATTCTTCCTTTCTCCTTCACTATTTCTATAGATTTTTAGAATGGTGTAAATGAGTTGTAACTTTACCTTTCTTTGCTGCCATCATGTGACATATATTGAGCATCTCCCTTGTAGCAGGCACTGTGCTAACCCCAGGAGAAAAGCTGGAAAAACAGTCTCAAGCCTCTCTCTAGCAGGTGAATCAAAATACAGAGATCATTATAACACAATATTATAATCACAAGGTATTATGAGTACACTGAGAAAGGCTAACTCAGCTCAAGGAGTGAGGAACTGGGAAAAAATAAAGCCAGGGTAGGTTTCTGGAAAAGACATACTAGGAAACACACCTTCAAAATGCTAGAGGGGTTTATTATTAGCAATGTTAACCTTACAAACTTAAAAAAAAAAAAAAAGTCAGGAGGGGCTCTGGATGTAGCTCAGGGGCAGAGTGTCTGCCAAACACACATAAGGACTTGGGTTGGATCCCTAGCACTGAGGGAGAGAGGGAGGAGGAAGGAAGGAAACCTAAGGGCCATCAAGACAATTTTAAATAACGTGTCCAATATATTCTCTTTTAAGTTTTTTTAAATGGTAAAGCAGAAGTGCTTATCACATAACCAACAAGAGTCTGTTCTTGTCTAGGTACTGCAGTTACGTAAACATAAGAAAATGACAATGTTTTTCTCAACTTACAGGTTTCCCCTGCTGTCTATTCCCAATCCCTCAGAATTGAACACTCTTATTCTTGCTTCTCAAATGCCATTCCCTTCCCACACAGGAAGGAAATACAGGCTTAAAAGAATACTCAGAATTTTAACTACAATTCTACGGGGTAAATATTTTCTAAATGTTTCTCACAAAGCTACAATTTGAGAACTGTCATTAAGTCTTCTAAAAATTCTTTCCCAAACAACTATGACACTAAATGCAGCAAGAAGATGAGAAGAAAAGGAGACATAAGCATCTGAGGAGACATGTTGATTTGTAGGTTTTTTTGAGTGGTAAATTGTGTTTTATAAAAACTGTCTAGTTGGCATTTAGGGTTGAAGAGGATTTCTAGTCACTGTATTTCACTCTTCCCTAGAAGAAATAATGCTGGTCACATTGATTATTTCTCTACAAACCTTGGGTCTAAACACAGAACATCTTCCAGATTATACAATGGCAACACCCCAAAGAAAGACCTAAATTTGGATGTTCTGACTTATGAAAAAAGATTGGATTCTATGAAGGTGGGATGTTTGTGTCTCTCAGTTACTGTTCCAACTGGTATGGTACTCAGCATGTTCAATACAATAAGCAGATGACTATCTAAGTAAATCATCAACTAACAGCCTGAATTTAACTTGTTTTTTTTTTTAAATTCATTTATTTATACGCAGTGCTGAGAATTGAACCCAGTGTCTCACATATGCTAGGCAAGCACTCTACCACTGAGCCACAACCCCAGCCCGTTACTTGCTTTTCTATAATAAAAATTCATTTTAACTTCCTTGACTTCAACCCAGGATAGTGTGCCACAGATGGCCCAAGACACCTTCAGTGGTATTCCTTCAGACCCTGTGCTATCTTGTCCTATGACAGTTCATTAGCAACTTGAGTGCAGGGCTGTCTTATTCTTTGGCTCCTTCAGAGACTAATGCACAAGAGCATTCAACAAACTCAGATTAAAAAAAAAAAAAAAAACTACTTCTAAATTCAACTGACAAAACCAACTCAGATAATCACTCATGATTAAAATTATCTACACATAAAATACAAGAATTGAAAACCATGAGGGATCACCAAGAAAAATCTTAAAAGTTTTGGTCAATTAAAATATATAAGTATCATTTACAAATGATTAATTTCACCACATACAAGAGGGATTAAAAATCTAACCCTTAGAAAAGCACATTTCCAACCAAAAGATGACATCTGCCAAAAGGAAAAAAAAATTAAAAGCGTATCCAGACAATTTTCAAAGAAGAAAACCTGCAACTCTTCTTAACCCTCCAGAGAACCATCCCATAGTTGGAACTTTTTTATGCAGTAAAAATGCTCTCTTAGGGGGCTGAGTTGTATTCAGGGTAAAAGACTGAACGTCAGAAGTAGTAAACAGCATTTAGAAACCTAGAGCTTTAAAAACATACAAAATTCTAAGAATTTAAGTCAATTCGATTTTTTTTTCCAATCTACTTAGTGTCTTCAGGGACTTAAGATAAAAGTTTGTTATCATCCCAGAATCTCTCAAGTCCAATGATCAGAATCCCCTTTATTAAAGAGCAGGCTGTTTTGCTTCTCACTTTGGTTCTCTCTATCCAACGTGAAAGTGAGTTAAACTAGAGATCATTTTGGATCAGAAGTTATACCTTCTGGTTATCAGAAAGGCAGAGCTGTCTATTAATCTGTTTTGTAAAATGCACAGTAAAGTTATTTAAGAGCTGTGATACACAGATTTTGTGCCCAGAAAAGTGTATTTTTTCAATATCTGTTAAGTATATTAGGTCTTTCTACCTTTAATACTAAGCTTTTTTGAACAGTCCCAAATCTTAAGAGGCAAGTAATAATAACAGTTTTTACTTGGGCTAACTATATGCCAAGCACTAAAGCCCCTATACAATACATTTAAATTTCAAAATCACCTAATAAGGTATGTTCTACTGTTGTTGTTATTGTGATGGGGATCACCCAGGACCTCGCTCAAGCTAGGCAAGTGCTCTACCACTGAGTTATACCTTCCACCCCACATTCTATTATGATTATTCCTCACTTTACATGTGGGCAAACTGAGAACCAGAAAACTAACTAGCCCAATGTCTCACAGCAAGTTAGATGAAAGCATGGGAAATTTAGATATGTACAAAAGAGACTTACAACAGCGGCATGCAGAACCAACTATAGAACAATTAAGGCTGCTTTGCCCAATAAAAACTCAGAGTGTATGTATTCTGAAATACACGATCAAATTCATGGTCCATCTGGAGACAAGAACATCCACTTTTCCTTTCCTAAGCCCTCGCATCATTTAAGTTGCAGGTTATTCTGATATAGCCCAGGGACGGAACGAATAAGTTAATTAACCTTGAGCAAATAAGCGAACTAGGGTTTTCTGGCCTGGAAGACCTGGACTTTCTGGGAACTTCGAGGTTCATTTTAACTGGCGCAAGACCCCGAATGGCAAGGTTGAGAACCAGTGTTACCTTGTACCGAAGCGCTTGGTGAATATCAGCAGCCAGTTGTCCTCGCCACCACTGCCCCTCCAGCTCCATGAGACTCGGCGGCGCGCCTAGCCAGACGCGGCAACTTCAGTCTGGAAGACACGCCCCAGACGCGGTCACTGCCAGCAACTTCCCCCACGACCCTCCGCGCCCCCTCCCTGAGGGGTGTGACCTCAGCTACCCTGTGCGGCTGTTGGTCTTCACCTCACTCGTCCTGAGCCCGGGACGCACCCAAACAGTTCCCAGATCCCACACTTAAGGCCCGTCCTGTGCACTCAGGAGGAGCTACCTTATTTAGGGAACTGCCCAACTAGTTTCAGGGAAAGAGGGAGATCAACTCGGACCCCGAGCTGCCAACGCACAGACCTGGCCGCAAGCAGGGCAAGAGCCGGGGCGGGAGGCCCGCCTTCGGACTCCAGGAGTCCCGGGTTGAAACGCTCCGAGGAGCGGGTAGACCTGACACCAGTCCCAGCCCCGCTAGGGTGCAAAGTTCCCTCCGAGAGGCCAGGAACGAACGTCCGCCGGCCGCAGAAGGCCGGGCGCCCGCTCCTCCCCGGGATCTGAGGAACCGCGCGGACCCTGAATGGCGAACAAAAGGCCGGGCCGGCCAGGATCCGCGCCTCGCCCCCGGGACTGGTGCCCGCGCCCAGCCCAGGCCTGCTCGGCCGCACCGCGGCTCTCTTACCCGGAACCGCGGCCTTCACAGCCCCAGCCCCGCCGGCATGTGGGGGACCCTGGCCCCGCTCATGCTGCAGACAGTCTGCAGCTACGCTCCGGCCTCAGCTCGGGCCCAGCGCCGGGGCGCTCCCGCCGCCAATTAAGGAAGTTGGAGCCTAATACAGCATGATGGAGATTTGGGCCTACACTTTCTTCTAATAGACCCAGTGTCTTTGGTTTAATTCCTAAGTCTTCAATCCACTTTGAGTTTAGTTTTGTGCATGGTGAGAGATACAGGTTTAATTTCATGTTGACAAATATGGATTTCCGGTTTTCCCAGCACCATTTGTTGAAGAAGCTATCTTTTCTCCAATGTATGTTTTTGGCACCTTTGTCTAATATAAGATAACTGTAA
>NW_025999999.1:2114622-2138904 GCF_001458135.2 Marmota marmota marmota | reverse complement strand
CCATTGTTAAAGGACCGGCGGGCGGCTCGGCGTACAAAGCCAGCGCGGGGGCACATGCAGTCCTGCACTGCCAATCTCTTCTCGCGATACAGCGGGGTCACCCCCAGCCGTCCAATCGGCGGCCAGGCCGGGCCCAGGTGCTACGCCCCTCAGCGGCTCAGCTGCTCGGCTGCCCCCGCCCGGGTGCTCACGGCTTCCCGGGCGGCTCCCCTAGCCCTCGTGCTTTGGGCCTGCAGCCCGTCCTTCACCTTCTTCGAAACCGGCTTGAGACCGGATCCGGGTCGGTAGAGAGCGCCCGAGAAATTTTAATGTTGACCATTAGGTGACCCATCTGGTTAAGCCACTCACCTGCTGAGAACGTTCGGTGCCCCGCGTGCAGGCAAAGGAAAGTTCGGACGCCTTATTCTGGCGATTAAAGCCCTTCACAGAGTGAAACCAATGGGCCCTACCTCAGATTGCTACATCCTAGGGGATGCTCGGGATCATCAGGCCTTTTAAATGGGTTTTAGGTGTTTCCGTAATCTCTAAGGTGTTATCTCCGTGAGGTGTTCTACCTCAAAATCCACTCCTCTTTTAGAAACCTAATGAATCCTATCCTTCGCCTTATTTCTTTGCTTTAGAGATTCCCGAGAACTTTTCAAGAAGGGAATTAACATTACCTTCAATAACCTAGCTTGTCAAATCCATAGAGGATGTAATTAACCATCTGTGGTAGTAAATCAGGAAACTCAAAACTGGAAACACTGCAACATCAATTAAGGGGTGCTGGAACTGAAATGTGATTAGCAGAAACCAAATCAATTGTTATTTTCACGTTTGGTGGACTATCACAAAAGAAGGGGATGGTCAGCTTAAGACAGATCTGCACATAATAAATCAGACTCTTAATACTAAAAAAAATTATGGGACCCACCACTTTTGCTTTTGAATCCAAAAAGACTCAGGATGATAAAGAATTACTACAAAGTGACGAATGGACCTTCTGTGAATCTGAGGTTTGTCACAATGGCAGAACAGCAGCAGACCATACGATTAGACAGCTGATCATAGACAATGTTTATGCCCAGGAGAACAGGGCAATAGGAACCAATGTCGTCAAGAAAAGGGAAACTCAGAAGTGGAAGTTGGCATAGCCTGTCAAAGTCCAGGGAGAAGCTGCCTGACATATCTCAGGAAAGGACACATAAGGATAAAATCTTACCATTTTTTTTAACGGCATTTAAATAGTACCCGCCTCCTTAAGTTTCCAATTCCTGACTTCTAAGCAACTTTATGACAATAATTTGGCCTACAAACGACTTAAATGTCCAGGGCCTCCTTAAGAACTTTCAGAAAAAGGGGTCACAGACTATAATCATCAGTGTAATAAACAGGTTGTCTCTCCTAGTTTCTACTTTGAAGAGGTTATTCATTAGAAAACATTTGTTCAGAAATCATCTATGTTATTTTTCTGGATTTGCCTCATTATAAAACTTGTGTTTATTTCTTTTGTACGTTAATGTATGGGGCATGTGTGCGTGTCCCCACTGTGATTATACATCCCTAAAATGCAAATTTCAGGTTTGTTATGATTTCTTTAGTACTTTCTTTAGCACAAACTGGATACAAGGCATTTCACCTATTCCTAAATGAAGTCTCTGTTTTCGCGAAGTTTGTATTCTACTAGGAAGAGATAAACATGTTAAATGAACAACAACAAACACATCACATGGTGACAAGTGTGGTGGAAAAAAATAAACAGGATATGAGGTTTATAATGTGACCATGGGGGGGGGCATTGTTTTATAGTAAGGTGGGGTGTGCAAAGGACTGAGGAAGCATGCAGATATCTGGTGGTTGAATATTCCAGGTAGAGGGAATGGCAAACGCAAAGGCTGTAAGGAGAAAGCATGTTTGGAATGAAAATGGAGACTGATTTCTCTAGCTGGAGTGAAGAGAAGACAGGAAAGATTTCCAAGTTTAGGAAGCAATGATCAATAAAGGTACAAAAGGACGGAAGTGAAAAAGACAGAACATCTACATTAAGAGCAGAGAATGGAAACTGTAGAGTCCAGTGTGCCTGCAGTAGAAGACACAAGTGGATTTGGCAAGAGATGGGGTGTGGTCAGAATTTCTGGAGAGCTTTTGTAACTCATTGAACTTTACTCAGTGAAAAGCCACTTTTTTAAATTGCTTTTTTTTTTTAAACAAATGCATGCAAAATATAAAACATTTAAACAGTATTAGACTGTACACAATGACTAGCAAATCTCTCACTCTCCTAATCCCAGTTCTTCCTAGAGGCAACACTATTACTCTTTTGTACTCTTCCAGAAATAATCCAGGTCTTTATAAACATCCATGTGTATGGCCTCTTTACCCCATTTTGTGCACAAATGGTAGAACATTACAATCTATGTTGTGTACCTGTTTTTGTCATATAATATATTCTGGTGAACATTCCATGACTGAACACCCAGGATTCCTTTTAGTGGCTACATTGTGCTCTAGTGAATGTAAAGACTGGTATCCAGAAGCCCTTTCTCTGGTTCTTGATTCGTTGTGATTTGTACTGTTAATCTCACTGAAACTACTATTCATATTAACATCCTTGCTTAAGGCATCATTGTCTTATTGTACTCCTCCTGTCCTTCTCCAAGAAATTTAACCCTAGCATCTGGGGTGGTTATAAAAAAGGCAAATTACACCTATTATATATTTATTTTTGAGGTGCTAGGGATCAAGCCTAGGACCTCACACATGCTAGGCAAGGGCTGTACCATTGTATACTCCCACTTGATAGAGAAGATTTCCTGGGTCACTTTTCCAAACCACTTTAGCATAACATAGAATGTTAAGAATACTTTCTAGGGCTGTGATTGTATGTTAGTGGTAGGGTGCTTGCCTAGCATGTGTGAGGCACACTGGGCTCCATCCTCAGCACCACATAAAAATAAATAAAATTAAGGTATTGTGTCTACTATATATATATATATATATATATATATATATGTGTGTGTGTGTGTGTGTGTGTGTGTGTGCGCGCGCGCGCGTGCACGCACACGTGCACATACAATAAAGAAAAAATAATACTTTCTAAAGCTATTTTTAAAAATAGGGGCTAGAATTTGTAGGTATTTATAATCAGTTTACCAGAAAGTGTTCCAGAATTCAAAATGCTACATGAGATTCTACTCCAGATAAGATGGATATAATAGTTATTTCTATGTGTATACTTCACTGGGCCATAGTGTGCCCAGATATTTAGTCAAATACTTTGAGGGTGATTTGGATGGGATTTGATTGGGACATGTTGACTGTCCTAATCTCTAGCTTGTTGACAGAAGATTTTGGCCCTTCTCAGTCTCCATGATCATGTGATCTAATTTTTCTTTTATATCTTCATATTTACTTTTATATATATATATATATATATATATATATACACATACATACATCTACATACACATACATGCGTATATATGCACACACATCCTATATGCACACATACACGTGCATGCACGTGCACATACACACATTCTATTGGTTCTATCTCTGGAGACCTCAAATACAACAGATTAAACAAATTTTTCCCTTTCTTTCTCAATGAATGTGGCTATAAAACCTGGACAGGTTAAAAAGTAAATAATAGCAGATGACTAGGGTAGACCATAATTTGAAATATCACCAAACTGGTTGTGAATTACCCCGTTCTTTCTCCAGGATCCCTAGCTTGAAATCCAGAAATGGCAACCAGAGCATGGGTGGAGAGAAAGAAAACACTAGAATCCCTTCAATCATGAGGAATGGGAAAGTAGCCTCATGATGCTCACAAGTTGAGGCAATATCCTTCCTTCTTTCTTTCCTCTTTCCTTCCCTCCCTTCTCCAGCCCCCAAGCAATCCTGTTGCCAGAATAAAATGTCCCTGCTGCGTGCTGCTGGAATACCAGTCTTCAGGAGATGAGCTTTGATAGGAAAGAATCATGTTTATTCAAGGGCCACCAATCTTGAGAAAAGATGGACTTTTTTATTGCCTCAAAGCTCCATCTTGAGAGGGCTCAGGAATGAAAGGCTTTTGTTGGGAGGAAAAGGAAGTATAGTGAATAGGAAGTCTACAGGCTCGTGGGGGTTGGGGGGTGTCTTGGTCACCCACCGAGGGGTGTATTTCCTTTCTTCTTCTGTGGCCAGGATATTGCTATGGACTTTCCTGCAGCTAGTCAGGAAAAACCTAAGGAAGGGTTTTTCTTTAGAAAAAAAAAAAAAAGATTAGGGAGGAGTGAAATGGCAAAAGGGAGGGCAGGGGAGCAAGGGACAGTTTCAAAGGTGCTTTTGTTACATCCTGCAGTAGATGTAGTGGTAGCAGCACAGCAGGGGTAAGGGGAGGATGCAGAGGTGCCTAAAACTCAAGGGAGAAGAGATTCCTCTCTCAAGAGAACAGCTGTGGTTGCTTTTTCCCCTCTTTGTCCTTCCACAACTTCAGTCTGGAGTAGGTACCAATATCAAACACACCAGCTTCACTTCAATAATGATGACATTCTGTAAGGCTGGGCTTTCGCTTACAGAATCACCTGGGGAGCTTGTTGATAATCACGCAGGCTCTGGAGCTCCACTCTCTGAGGTTTTCATTCAGTAGGTCTTGCAAGGCACCCAAGAATCTGCATTTTCAACAAGATTCTCCAGGCAGAAGTAATGTGAAGCCTACTGTAAACAGTGACACCCAACAGCCTCAATGCCCCAAAAGTCCTCTTGAAGGAGGTCTCTGGTGAAGAGGTCATCTAGATTCATCCTTAAAGACTTGGGGGAGGGGATTAGTCTCCATTGTGCCCAATTGTGTAGGTAAATAAGGCTCAGCATGCAACTGGACTTGAGCATAAGCAGCCAAATTCCATGGTACCAGAAAAGCTTTAGTGGCTTCTGCCTTTTCCTTTTCCCTTCTTCTTTTCACTGATGTCGGGCTAAGGAAGCCAAGTAGACCCACACAGACAGTATGTTGTTTGGGTATGGGTGAATGTACACAGCTAAAGCATATTCTGTCTGGGGAAATTCAGACGTGTGAATTCCAGTCTGATACACAGCATCAATAACAGACTGTACATCAGTGTATCGCATCTGGATGGGAAATCCTGTGATCTGGATCAAAGACAGAACAACACACAAACCACATTACAATCATGGAGATAATCTGGAATTACTGGATGCAAAATGATCACATTACAATCATGGAGATAATCTGGAATTACTGGATGCAAAATAATCAAAGAAAAAGTAATCATAAAACAATTGTTCTGTGGATGCTGATTATGTCCTAGTTTTACAGTGCTAAATGCTTCCCATACATATTTAATCCCAAAATGACCCTATGAGGTAGGTTCTATTGTAACAGCCACTTCACAGATAGAAAGGAGCATAACTAGGTCTGTCAGATAACAGAACATACACAATTAACTTGCAAAAAGCTGACAAGGATATTACTTGGCTTTACATATGAGGATTTATTCAACAATGATTATATGTATTAAGTGACTACTGTGTGATAGTATAAAAGGGTTGTGGAATACAGTCCTATGTAGAATTATTTAATATTACTGTAATAAACAGTAATAAACCTCTTTATTTCAGCCTGAGATTGCCTACTTCAGGTGGATTTTCCTGGTCCTCAAATCCATTTACATGTCCTTCATATGTGATTGAGTACTGCAGCATCTCTCCATTCACTTACTTAATAAAATATATTGTAATCTGTGTGAATGCACAAGATTGTATCTTTCTTGTTCATTGTCATAATTCCAGTGCCTGGCACGTAGAATAAAAATAATAGTTAACATTTAGTATAAAAACATTTATCTAGGTTCTGGGTACAATATTGACTAATTTAATCCTCACCACAACCACAAAACAGCTATTTTTTTTTAAATCCCTGTTATCCAATGGGATAGAAGGTATAGTGAGGTTAGATAATTTTCCCTAGTGAGTGGCTACATCACTAGGATTTGAACACAGGGTACAGGGTTCAGTCTGGTTTTATTATTTTTGACTACGTATTATTAAATAGATAACTTTACATAGGAACTCAAAGTTTTAAACCTTGGTTTTTATTTTACTATGTTTTGCAGTTCACCCCTTTAATTCTATTAAAAACCAAGCAAAGTAAAAGCAACTTTCTCCTTATTTATGAATGAATAGTGCCTGCAGATCCCTCTCTTGAAGCCTAAGGACTCAACTGCCAACAGGTCCTTTACCTCTCAGGGAGTTTCCCTAGGATACATCTCATCTATTTGATGGTACAGGAAAGGAGTCTCACTCTTGTAAGTATGGGGTTTTCAAAAATCCACTGGACCAGTTTACAGGGAAGCGGAGGTAAAAGGATACCCAGATGCTGTAGAAGGAAAGGAGGACCCTAACAAATACCAAAAGCCCAACCTGTTTGCATGTGGACTTGCTGAGTTTGAGATGCCTCTTTACTATCCAAGATGTCACTAGACAAATGAATATAAGAAGGGAGGTCAAGAAAAAGGTCCAAGGGCTGGAGATGTGGCTCAAGTGGTAGTGCGCTGGCCTGGCATGCACGAGGCACTGGGTTCGATCCTCAGCACCACATAAAAATAAATAAAGATACTATGTCCACCTAAAACAAAAAAATAAATATTTAAAAAATAAAGAAAGAAAAAGCTCCAGGCAGAATGTATACATTTGGGAGCAATTTGAATATGGGAGATATTGAAGCTTGCCTAGAATCCTCTTGCCCAGAATAACAGGGAGTCCAGTTTATTACTGGAGATCATTTTTCATTTTTCAGTTGCAGTGTGTGTTCCTTTTGGGTATCATTTTTCAAATTTTGTAGTTCATATGTCATAAAACATACAACTTGTCCCAAGAAAATGCCACACAATATGGTTCTATAATAATTGTTCACTACATTGGCAATTTCCTTGGTTTATAAGTAAGTACATTTTAATGCCATAGCATCTATCTTGTAGGACAAAGATAAAAGACACTTAAGAAATATTAAAGATTGCTATTTTTTTAGCAATGAACAACACAGATAACCCAAAGGTCATTAATACATTAAATTATATACAAACCCAATAAAATTGCATCAGTCTTTCAAATTCACTCTCTTCTTCTGATGAAACAAAGCTTCTTGTGCCAAGTTCCAGCTTAGGAAGAAGTTGTCGCAAAATAGAAATACATTGTCGATTCCAACGTGTTGGGTGTTTAGGTCTCCATTCCATGATCTTACACTTTAGAGTCCTTTCAATCCTAAGGTAAGAATGCAAAGATAATTCTGTGACAAATTACAACTCATTTAGTAAGTGTGATGAGAGGTTTTGTCATTCGATTCTTTAAGTATGAGAATGATGCTTTTTGGTCTTAAGAGGAAACCAGACCTCTTTAGCTAGGGTCGTCTGCCACCATTCACATTAATGAAGTTAGGAAGAAACAGGGTTTGGTTGGCTGGAGATTGGTTGGCCAGAAATTAGGTCTCTGGAGCACAACTCTTTTCCAGTTACCCGTGAGTAAGAAGCTGCTGAAAACATCTATTGCCCAACATCCCTACTCTGTAAGACCCTTCTTTGATATATGACATTGTTTTTCTAAGAATACAGAAACTCAGATATCTTGCCTGGGATGATGTTAACAGGGACAAGATTATTAGATCAGTTAATTTAGTAAGCAGAATTGAGAGGAAACCAGGCAATGGATTGATGGGTTTGATGATCAGCCTTCCTCTACAAGAATATAGCTCAGTCAGGGTTTATCGGTTAGAACAGTGCCTGGTTAGGAATTGTGCTGGGAAGAGGAGGGAAGGAAGAACAGTATGGTTGATGGGGACCTCCTGGGAAGCCTCTCTTCTGTGCAGGATGACTGTGTGGATTTAGTCTCTAACCACAGTGTGTATTACAAAAGCTGCTGGGAGTTTCTTCTTGGCTAGGTTTAATGGTGCAGTTAAATAGGTGGAGTTTGCAGTGGATCACAATAGTAGCTATTCTCAGAATCCCCTGCAGGGCTTTATCAGAATGTTTCACCTCCATATAATAATTCAAGAAGTCTGTACTGAGCCTGGGACATGTAATTAAAATTTTTAAAAATGTAAACTTGTGTGTGTGCGTGTGTACATGCGCGCATGCCGAAGATTGAACCTAGTATCTCATGCATGCTAGGCAAGCACTCCACCACTGAGCTACATCTCCAGCCCCCTGAACCTATATTTTTAAATAGTTCTATAAGCAATTCTGATGAAAACCACTTCCTTACTACATTTCTTCTTTTTAATTTTGTTGTTGTTGTTGTTAAAACCTGGCAAATGAGGAAAGAAAACAACAGAGGGTGAAGTGGATAGTGTTCCAGTGAGAAAAAGGAGTGGCCAGATGATTTTCATCATACTGTTCTGATTAGTTGGTAGTGGAGTATCTGCCAGGCTGCCATGTCACTGGAGACAGTCTGACCCAAAAGCTTCTGATGCATTTAGATTAGAAGTGAGGCCCGGCTACAAAGTCTGTGACCTTTGGACTTGACTGAACATTTCAAGGTACCTGCATGCAGTGACAGTAATACTGTTTCTATCATTCAAATGGGATGTTTTTACCATTCTCTGGGTCACTGTCATTTTCCTTTATGTCCTTCCAAGAAGCGTTAGCCCCTGCATTGTTATTAGCTTAGGTTCAACAGGCATCTGTGCCAGGAACTTTCCATCAGTGGCCTACAGTGTTCTCCCAAGTTAATTTGGACTATCCTTTCAAAGAGTGCCCTGGATGATAAGAGGGTTCGCTTTTCAATGTGTCTGTCAAGAGACAGGTGGCTCAATGGAACTAATGGTTAATGTCTTTCTTTTCATGTTTCTCTTGGTGAATCTAACAGGTATTTTAAAAGGCTGGATTAGAGGAATGAAATGTGACTGAATAAGAGATTAACAGGAGACCACGGTACCTGTTCTTTAGATCTTCTACCATGCTTTTATTAGTATCAGAATAAATGATTTCTTCAGGCTGAAATACAGATGATTCAAAGTTAGGAAAGATTGTAGAGAGGCCAACTTTATATCACAGTTACCCCTGGGATGCTAAGACTAGGGGACCCAAGCCCATCTCTCACGGCAAAAACACTCCATCCTTTTGGTAAAACATAGATGACAGTATTTCCTTTGATTTCAACATTGCTTCAACACAGCAGGGGAGAGGGCGTGGATTTACAAAAAAATAAAAAAAAATAATTTTCCATGGGTAAGAGACCTTTCATCACCTCATTTATTCAAACAAGCATTTGACATGCATTGATTCTACCAAATAGTCTTTGACAGCTGCACTGGTTTTTTATGCCTACTGTGACTTTGGCAAAGTTATCTAATCTCTCTGTTTTTTGAGTTTGTTACTTCCTCTTTAGAACAGGGACACTATTAGAATAGTGCCCACTGCTCTGGGATCTTGTGAAGATATTTTTGTGTGTGAAGATTTTTAAATAGAGTAGTATGTGTAAAGCTGGACACATGGAATACTCTATGAACATCAGACATTAATGCTATTGTTATTAGGCCTCTTCTAACAAGGTTTATCATTGTCCTTCTGAGTGCTTGCGGGAGCCAATTCTTTGTACTTACATGTGCGTGCTTATGCACTTAATCTCACACACACCCAGATCCATTTTACCCTCCCCCATCTCCGAGCTCTTACCACAGGCCCACACTCCCAACAGCCCTGAGGCACAGTTCTTCCTTTTTCCTCAGGTTCGCCTCCCTGCAGGGCTCACAAGAGTGAGAGCAAGGGGCTGGGTTTTGAGACTTAGGCAGCTGTAGGGACAGGGACAGATGTTCCTCTCACAAGTGGAATGAGGGTTCTACAAAAAGTGGGCAAAAGGGATAGGCCTAGAGGTTCCCCAAGCATGGCCCAGACCAGCAATCCTAGAGTTGGGAACTTGTTTGAAATACACTCTTGGCCCTCTCCTCATCAGAAACCCCCAGGGGGTTCAGATGCCCTGCATGGTTGGCGAGCCATTAAATAACAGTCTCAGGCCCAGGAAGTCTCCTCAAGAGACAGAGAAAGGCAAGGATGAACTCCATTGTCTTTGCAGGGACAGCAGCTGTTCCACACACACCAGTGGACTGCATTCCCTGATTGTTCGCACCACCACTGTCTACCTTCCATCTTTCACCAGGCAACTGCTGTGGATGTGCTTGGCCCCTCCAGGTCCCACCCAGAGGCCTGGGAATGTTGACTTGGTAAGTTTACAGGATGTTTGTTGTTGTTGTTTTTTGTTTTTTTTTTTTTGGCAAAGGCCACTTTCTTTCCAGGAACTCATGTCCCTCAATACTTCAAGAGGGTTTCCTTGTCAACCCCATCTCTGAATACCCACATGCTCATCATGGACGCTCACATTTGTGTTCTCGGTTGTATGTAACAGGCGGTGTTCACTTTAGATAGTGGTTTGTTCTGGGGTGAATGTGGCAAGGTGCAAGAACAAGGACCATTAACCCAGAGAAAAGAAATCAATGGAGATATAAATCCAACACCACTATAGGTTTTCTCTTTGTACATTCAACTTGGTAGAGAGGTTTAGTTTCTACTGAGTCAGAAGGCTTTTTAAGAAGTTTACGTAAGTTTGATCATGGCAGCCCTTGCCGTAGTGATGTTGGCTTTGACTGCCCTGGGGATAAAGGCCTGAATCCTTACCAGGACTCTGTTCAGCCCTGGCCGTGGCCATGTAGGGTAGTCAGCTCCTTGACAGACATCTCACCACCGCCAGTCTTCCCGCCTGCTGGTGCCCTCTCTGCTGGACCATTCTGATCCCTAACTTTAATGTAGGCAAGCTCCTGCCAATTCTTCCTTACTTAGCTTGTCACAGCTTTTCCCTGGAGCTCTGGGACTCCACTTCCTCAGGACCTCCTGCATGCTCCCAAAGCTTACTCATTTTTTATTTTTTAAATAGCACTGATCATTCACCACTTTTTTGTCTCCTTCTATTTCCTCCTCCAAGACCTCTAAGATGTATTTTTTCCCTTGGGGTACCCACACCTAGCAAAGCACTGACTCACAGCAGGAAATCAATTAATATCACCAGAATGAATAAGAGGATAATTGTGTATTGAACAAACAAAAACCTCATCTCTAAATAGATCACTGTCCTCCTAGGAGGCAGTGAGGCTCCGGCCACAGTTGTGGGATGGGAAAGCAAGGCATGAGCTGTAAAGGCTCTAAATGTGTGTTGTTCAGGAGAGAGACAGAAGCATGTTTCCCCTTTTTCAAGACAATGTTTCAAACAGGAAACATAAAAATATGTATATATGCTTGATCTGCATGGAGAATGTTTAGAGGAAGCACAAGAAACAATGAACAGTAGTTTTTCTTAAAGGGTGGGAGAAAAACGTTGAACATGAGAGAAGCTCTTGCCTTTATAAACTCTGCTACTCTTCGAGGTGTCATCATGTCATGTACTGTTGTGTCATGTCCTGTCCCCCCTCCATTGTTCTTTTTTTTTTCAGTTGTAGGTGGACACAATACCTTTATTTATCTTTATGTGGTGCTGAGGATCAAACCCAGGGCCTCACACGTGCTAGGTGAGTGCTCTACCGCTGAGCCACAACCCCAGCCCACCACCACTGTTCTTTTTGATATTTTGGATTGTCTTGAATTTACAAGCATAGAGGAAGATGTAGTGGACATCCACTCAGCTATGTCTAATCTTTGCATTCATTCTTCCATATTTGTTCTAGATTTTTAAAAAATCTAGTACTTGAAGTACTACTGCTCCCTGATCTCATTCATTTATTTCTCCCCCCAAAGGTAACCACAAACCTGAATTTAGTATTTATCAGTCCCACAAATGCTTTTATACATCACTGTCTTTCTTCACACACACACACACACACACACACACGTGCGTGCGCACACGAGTTTTTAAAACTTCATATAAATGGTTTTGTATAATATGTATCATTTCACATATTTTTTTTCTCTCTTTTTTTTTTAGAGAGAGAGAGAGAGAGAGAGAGAGATTTCAATATTCATTTTCTAGTTTTTCGGCAGACACAACATCCTTGTTCGTTTGTGGTGATGAGGATCGAACCCAGGCCGCACGAATGCCAGGCAAGCGCGCTACCGCTTAAGCCACATCCCCAGCCCCACATATTTTTTTATTTTGCTTAACATTACCTTTTTTTTTTTTGGTACTAGAGATTGAACTCAAGGGCGCTTTCCCACTGAGATACATCCCAAGTACTTCTTTTTTTATTTAGAGACAGGGTCTCACTAAGTTGAGGATCCTCTTGCCTCAGCCTCCCAAATTTCTGGGTGCACTGCGCACCTGGTGTTTAACATTAAAAAAAAAATATTCATACATGTCGATAGGCCTGGCTAGTGGTTCACAATATTGACTACACACTAGAATCACCTGAGGGGCTTTAAAAAATATTGACGTATGGGTCTCACCCTCAGAAATTCTGATGGAACACATGTTCAAATTGGGAACTACGTTGAATTTATTCATATCTTTTTCACTGCTGTATGGAAGAGTTCATTGTATGGATACTTCACAACTCATGTACTAATTTTCTAATTGCTGAATTGTTTCCGATGTTTTGCTATTTAAGCAATCCTTTCATATAAGCATTGTTGTACTTCTCTCTCTGGGCATGTTCCTCAAGGGTATCTATGCACAGATTTGAATTGGTGGATCACAGATTGAGTATCTTTAACCTTACCAGATACCATATTGCTTTCCAACGTGATTACAACAATTTGCACTTCTACCATTTCCCTGCATCTTTGATAGTTGGTGTGATCACGGGTTTGTTTGTTTGTTTTGTTTTTTTTGGTCAATTTTATGCAAGCCAATGCTGTTTTATTGTTTTGAATTTCCTGATTATGAGCGAAGGTAAGCTGTCTTTTGTCTATTTTGTTTTTGCCTATTTCCTGTTTTTTCTCTCTCTCAGCTCCTAGTTTGTGGACTTTGCAAATGCCTGTGTCCTGCCATACCATGGCCCTCAATCTAGAAATATCCGTGGGCATGATATTTGGAGTGCCTTCCCAAAGTGAGACAGAGCACTTGACAGATTCGCTGGCCAAGACATCTAGGGATTGGGTCAGCTCCTGGCCTCCTGCCTCCTGAGCCCCAGGCAGCACATTCTCAGGGGTTGTCCCCATCTTCTTCCAAAAGTAGGGCAGTAGGGGAGCCACATCATAATTCTTGACTTCAAAATGTGATGCTTAATCTGGCTCCATGATTTTCCTGAGACATTTTCAGATCCTTGTTGCCATCCCTGCTTCAGCCTTACTGCTAATGTTTCCGTCCTGTTTCCATTCCATGACATAACTACTGTTAGCCCAGATAAGCATTTTCGTGTTTGTTGATTTTACACTTGATGATCACCACGAATGTGGGGTAGGAAGGCTAAGTCAATGTCAGAACTTATTAACCTATCTTGAACATTATATGCTATGTTTATGATGAAATTTATATTTGAGATATTTTTTCTCAATTTCTTTTTTGCTGAAGATAGAGGAAGGAGTCAAAGTAATTCAAACACAGATGTGTTTGTGGATGACAAAGAAAACTAATTTTTGATTAGCAGTGCCAAATAACTCAATAAGCAATCAATTATAAAATATAACAAGATCTGACACTAGAAGAAATGGTGACTCTCATACAGACACACCTAGAAAACATGACTTACCTGAATGCTTTGTGTTTTCATCCCCTGGAAACTTTTTGGAAACAACTGTTTCCAGAAACTTTCCTTTGAATAGTCAAAATGCACAGCCATTGGTGTGTTGTTTTGTTGAATATTAAACCAGACCTATTAAAAGATGTAACATAAGGTCAGTTTGAGCCCATGGGAATACAAGGCCCTTAGTGATTAGGATGGAGTGAAATTTATAATCTTACTACTTAAATGAAGTGGCAGAAGCCAAACAGGGTCTGAGGCAGAAGCAGACCCCAGGGCTTTGTAATCATTGGTTCTCCACCTCAAAGGCTCTACAGAATCATCTAGGGGAGCTTTAAGGATAAGAGATTGTCCAACCCTTGTACCCCAGGGATTCTGATCGAACACATCTTCAGACTTCTCCAGCTAACACGTTGCCATGGGCTGGGATGTAGCTCAGTGACAAAGCATCTGCCTTGCGTTCACAAAGTCCTGGGTCCAACCACCAGTTCCAAAAAAAGACACACACAAAAAAACTCTAACATATTGCCAGGATGATTCTGTTTTTTTTTTTTTCTAGATATTTTTTATTTGTCAAAAATAAACTAAATAAATGGACCTTTATTTTATTTATTTATATGTGGTGCTGAGAATTGAACCCAGTGCCTCATACACGCTAGGCAAGTGCTCTTCCACTAAGCCACAACCCCAGCCCACCAGGATGATTCTTGAGAACGTAATTCAAAATAAGATCTACCCTGGATACTTGCATTTCTATCATTGAATAAGCAGTCTACACTTTGTAAGGGACAAAATGGATCAAACTTCTTGTGGCATTGCCCAGTTGATGGATTCCAAAGCAAATATTCATCAATTTCTTGAGTTAATACATAAGCCACATGTCCCTGTATAAGAAAAAAGATTAAAAATCTTTTTTTTTCTTTTGTAATTTTGGGAATCAAATCCAACCCAGGGCTTCACACATGCTAGGAAAGTACTCTACAACTGAGCTACATCCTCATCCCTTGAAGTCCTTTTTGATGGATTTAACTAACTTCTGTATGTGGGAATTGTAATTTAATAATTCCAGTTTTTAAAAGAAATTTTTAAAGGGCTTTTACATTTTTTTGAAAAGGAAAAAACAAACCCCTCAAAGCTCCATAAATGCGTAGGCCAGGTTAGCATGAGAATTCAAATGAAAAAACTTATGTGCTAGTGCTGCCATGCCTGGTCCTGCAGGTGCACACTAACTGCAATACAGAGTTACTCTAGCCGAGTCAGTGTATTACAATGGATTTCCAACAGATGGCACTAAAGTTTTGAGGCAGGGGCCCTTTTGTCTAATTCACACAGGGTGCTCTATTAACCAGCCCCACTTGGGTTAGAGTATATTTAAGACTGAGGGTGAACATCAGGCTGAGTTATGCAATAGAAACTGCTTTGAGATTCTGACAGAACCACTAAAGAAGTCAAAAAGTCACTAAATTAAATTTGAGAACAAGATTTGGAATCAGAGGCTAAAGCGAAGGTATAAAGGAAACTGGACTGAGGAATAAAAACAAGTCATATTGTTATTCTGCGGTATAATACTTTCTTAGCAAAAGAATAAATATGTCAGGTAATAAAAAAATAGTAATAATAGCATTTAAAATATTTTATGCATTTATATGTATTGAGCACTATGGTAAGAATTACACTGACTTTCTCACTTTAAGACACTCCCAATTTTGTGAGGTATGGATGTTTATTATGCCCGCCTTCCAAATGAAGAATCAGAGGTCAAGGGACTTGTTGGGGTAAAAGAAAGTGGAATTATCCCAGGTCTGTCAGTAGATAACTGAGGCTCAAAGAAGCAAAACAGCTGACATTATACAAATAGTAAGTGGCACTACAGGGTTTTAAACCCCTGTCTGATTGTGCCCCAAACTCAGGGACAAAATTAACTTAACATTAAATTAACTCCAAAGCCCTCGTTCTTCATCATTGTGTTCAGCTTCTCTCTAGTAAAGAGGAGGCTGCCCCTTCACCACACAGCTAGCTGAAACCCAGGGCTGCCTCCCATCTCATTGGTTCCCAGGTACAAATGCAAAGATTTGTTGAAATACTGTTGGCTGTTTACTGCCACCCAGTGGCCCTTAAAACTACAGCAGGGGATAATATGGGAAATCAACCCCAGGCTGGCTGTTCGTTAACACTTGATACAGAAATAATAAGCTATGTCAAGAGAATATAATGAAGTAAGTGACCATAAAAAAACACCCAAAAGTCCAGAGTGAAAAATTTACACTTAAAAAGACATTCATGGTAGGGTTGATCCAAAAAGACAGCTTCCTGGAGGTATGAATTCAGGAGAAGTAAATACATTAAGCTGTAAAAATTTCAGATAGGCAATGAATTTCTAGCCCGTTCTTATAGATAAAATCCTGGAAAATGGGTCATTATGGAAATTATTTGTTAAACATCTTAAAATATAATATTAGAACACAGAATAATGATGTTGGTAATGATGGATTGATAACAGCCACCACAACTTCACTAAAACTAATGTTACATAATCCCATCATCACCACAATTTATTGTGTATTTTCCATTAACAGATGTTGGGAAAAGTATAAACGGCAGCCATACCCCAGAGAAAAAACCCCAACATGGCGCCTAAGGACCTCTTCTTCCTACCTTCTTCTTTTCTGCAGTGGCGCGAAAAGTTCCCGCCCATGTGAACTCTCCCGCCGGTGCCAATTTCAAATCTCGCTGGTGGGGAACTTTAGCCCCAATGAGAACTAATTCCTGGGCTCCGGAGCTGATATCTGGAAGAACTTGCCAATAAACGGGTTGCCTGCCATTTATCTAAGCCCTACCATCTCCCCCTTAGTTCTATATAAGCACACAGCTTTTTGCAATAAAATTGGAATTCTCCCGGCGAAGTGTCTTTGCGTGGGGAATTCTTTCAACAGGTGCTATTCTCAGTACATTATATGTACTAGGTAATTTAATATTCCTAGAAAACTCAAGAAGTAGCACTATTTTTATGAACCAACATTATCCTCTTAATTTAATTTATTTGCCCATGAAATTCCCTAATTAGCTTGCAAAAAGATGAAAACTTGGGGCTGAAGTATTTTAAACTTGCAGCTGAAATCTGACTTAATTTTGCTCTCACTATTTCAGCACTTACTTCTAATAATGAGGTTCCCAGGAGGACCAGTGCCTTCTTTCCAAAATACAGAAAGAAATTACAGAGAAGGATGGCATGCTCTTCCTTATTTCCAAGGGCCAAACTGATGCAGCGCTAAGGCAAAAACAAAAAAGGCAACAAGAATAGCAACAACAAAGGAAGAAGAAGAACAGAGAAAGGAAGGAAGGAAAGAAGGAAGGGAAGGTTGAGTAATACATGCATCCAACAAATGCAGGTAGGGCCTTCTGCACCCTCCAGTTCTAAACATAATTATATTTTAAACCATGTTGCTAAGATGACAGCAAAGCAGAAAGCTCTGGTTTTGTTAGGCATTAGAAGAAAACATTCACTTAGAACACTGGGGTCACCCCACAGTGTGGGGACACAGTGTAGATATTGTAGAGTGCCTAGATAAATTGCATCCAAAATAGGATTTTTTTTTTTTTTTAGGACAAATATTAAGCTGCTCTAGACAAGCAGGAACATATAAATTAGTATTGTGAGGAACCTTATCAGGCAGGGAATGGCATAGCGTTTGGGGGTTGGGTAACCCTTTGGACAATGGAACTACATTCTGTCCTGTACCAATATAATACTCAACTTAAAGGGAGGAAGAAATCTGAGCTGAAAGAATGATTCAAAGAGCTGGGCAGCTGAGCACGGTGTAAGATCAAATACAGGGTGCCTAGTAAGGTGAGACACAAGCAGAGGTGGCAGACTAGTGGTTTATAGCCTAGATTTTATCTACAGGTATGTTTTGCTTTGTCCCTAGAATGTTTTTTTTTAATAAAAGGAAAATTTCTATAAAACTCTGTTTCTAGTTTCTGTTGAAAAGAATTACAAAGATCTACCAAATATGTGTGCCCAAATGTTTAAATGCAAAATACTCCATTTATATGTGAAAAAAAAGTGTGTGTATGTTTGTGTGTGTGTGTGTATGTTTCAGTGCTGGGGATCAAACCCAGCGCCTTATACCTGATAGGCAAGCACTCTTTCACTGAGCTATACTGCAGGCTAAAGCAGCTTCGCTTTAGCTGAGTCACGTGATCTTGTTCATTTCAGTCCCCAGAATGCCAACGAGATGGGGGGTGGGGTGGGGGAGGGAGCCAGCGAACTCTTGGTATCAGCAATTTACTAATGGGTATAAGCGTTTTGATGTTTTAACAACTGACATGGCCATGTTAGTATGCACAGGCTGAATGTGATCATGTGGGATGGAAGGAAAATGGTAAGAAGGCCCTTCTGAAAGAATAATGTGAACACAAGAGCTAAAAGGAGATGGAGAGTCTTTGAGGAAGTCCCCCTGACTGAATTTCATGGCAAGAAGAGGGAGAGAATAAGGGAATGTAAATATTTTCTTTCTGAGTTCCAAATGTTTTGCATTTAGTCCTTTCAAAACTTCTTTATGATATAGATGAGGAAACTAAGGTCTGATGAGGTTGCATAATTTTTCCTGGATCATGCAACTTTCAAGTCATTAAATTATGATTTGAATCCAGGTTCATTTGACTCCTAAAACTGTATATTAGGTGGGAACCAATAATTTTTATCTTGAAAAATTTAATCATATGTTCTGGAGCATCTTGTGGCTGGTGACTTCATCAGTGGGAAAACATTAATCAGGAGGAATCCCAAGCCTGTAGCAACCTCCTGTTTATGTGCATCATTTGGGTTGGAAGACTCGAATACTAGTATTTGCTGGAATAATTACTTTTAGCTTAGTCTCTTTCAGTGTTCTATAGGATTATAATATCCTTGAACACATTCAGATTAAAGAGTCTCAGAAGAGTACAGACTGAATAACACCTTTCTAAATTCCACCAGGTTTGAATTACTGGAGCTTGATACCTAATCATGTGCATATGTCTCCCTTGGTCTCCTTTAGCAGAAGGCAGAGAAGCTGACCTATTAAGTTAGCTCTGTGCACCCTAAACCCATTTTAGCTCAAACTCAGCCCCTAAATTATTCTAGATTAAGTGCCAGATTAAGTGCTGCTAAACTGAAAGCAGCATCCAAGTGATAAGCAGAAGAATAAATAAGAACTAGGTTTCCTTCTATATTCAGGGAGGTTACAATTAGAATATATGAATACAGGGTATGGGATATAGGGTGAATTCAGGAGTAATTAAATGTAATCTAAGGTGTTATGGAAGAACCACTAAAATTAGGGTTGCCAGATTTAGGAAAAAAACATAGGATGTTCAGTTAAATTTGAATTTTACACAGATGAGTAGCTTTTTAATATGAGTATGTTCCCAATATTTCCCAGGACCTATATTTGTTTGGCAATCAGTCTAAAGAGAATTTTATTCCAATTGCTAAGGAAGAGCAGTACTAGATGAGCTCTTCATTCAGATCAGGAGAGTGGGGAAAGCTTTGGGAAGGTGGTGATGTTTGCTATAGACTTCAGCCTGACCACATCCATAATGACAAGCTTTACTGCTCTCTCAAGAATGTCATAATATTGCACTCCTGAAATTTTCATTGAATCAAAATATTCATGGGCTACCACTTGAATGTTGAAAAGATTTCTGACTTTGATGAATTATTTCTGTAGGTTGCTACAGAGCTGAAATTGATACATAAATTTATCAAATACTTTTAAATTTCACAAGTACTAAATACATAATATTTTAAAAAAGAAAAGAAATATATTTTAATTACAAAATGTAATCTGTTACCTCCGATGTTATCCATATATCACAATCAGCATTTTCATCCAGTGTGTCAGGCATAAAAGGAATCAAAGACACAAATCGAGCAATGAGGTTCTAGAATCACATTAACATTTACTGAGTGTGAACTCCATCACGAGCACAGTGCTTTGCAAACTTTATCTCATTTAGTACACATCTCATATAGTATATTCTACAAGCCTACAGACATTATTATTATTATAGTTTTAAGGAAGAAGAACCAAACTTAAAACTGATAAGATATTTGATTAGGGTCACACAGCTAATACATAATGTGGATCCTGTGGGGATGAAGCACAGATGCCCTGACTCCAGAGTGCACATTAGTAATCAAATTTTATTATAATAAATTATTAAAAATTAAACATAACAATATGCATCAAATTAAATATTCACCATAAAGTACAAATGTTAAAAAAATTAAAAAGATGTTGCAAAATAGCAAATGTTTGATTTGCTTTTAGGTTCAAAGACTGAATTGGTTTTCATAACAATTGAGAAAACCAATGAAATTCTTGGGATTCAATGATTATAGAGCAATACCATTAATCAGAATGTTTCATAAACCCAGTCTCAAAAAATTCACATATGCAAATATGAATGTTATAAGCTATACTATATGCATCAACATTAAACATATAGTAGAAAGTACAAATGTTAAACTTTTTAAAATGTTTGCTTTTAGGTTCAAAGCCTGAATTTATTTATTTTTCCAATGTAAATTTGTTATAAGCTGCTGCCACAAGAGATAGTGGTACAGTCTGCTTTCTCAAATAGCAAAATTTCTACTGTCAATTTTCCCCCATAGGGTGCTGGAGACAAGGATGCAGAGAAAGGGAAGAAGGGAGAAAGGATTATATTCCTTTGTATTAAGCAAATAATAATAAGTTAACACAGAAAGCTCATTATCATTTTCATTAATATACAGTAGCTGCCATTTATGCACTATTATGACCTTTTACACTGGTGGCTCCATGCAATTAATACATATGGTTCACAGTCCTTGACAAGCAAAGAAGTTAAGATTTATTTATTTAGGGACAGGGGTTGTGGCTCAGCGGTAGAGCACTTGCCTAACACATGAGGGGTGCTTGGTTCGATCCTCAGCACCACATAAAAATAAAAATAAAGGTATCGTGTCCAACTACAACTAAAAAATTTTTTTAAAAAGATTTATTTATTTAAACATAAAAGATAGCCTTTGATATAAATCTGAGAACTCTATTATCTCCTGGACACTTAGGCAGGAAGAAACAGAAAAGCAGATAATAGCAAAAAGCAACATGAATCAGGACTTTCGATTTTAACTTAAAGGGAACTTTATAAGTCACATATACTATATAACTCACATATACTATAACTATTCAGAGGAAGGACAATTGACTAGATTAAACCCAAATAAACAAAAGGCATATGTGATTCTTCATAGATACTCTTTAATCACAGCAAAATTGTTTTAAAATAATTGTTACTTACAAGTGTTGCATTAGAATCATGAAGAAATGTATCCAGGAGTTGTCGAGGTGGATTTAATGCCTTGATATATCTTGTTACTAATATCTGTATCCCTTCATCATTAAAAACAGTAGTTATGATTCTTCTGTTGGGAAACATTAGTTTACAATTTTTTTTAAAAACCTGTGCTCTCTGCAAAACATCTATTTGGTCTGAAAACTAGAATAAAATTGAAAGTATTTCAGCATTGTACTATATTATTCCCAAAGGAAAATAACAAGAGCCAATGTTTATTTTTGTCAGCTCTGAAATTATTATTGATTTTTGAAATAATTTACCCTTCTTTGATGATGTATTTAAAAGAAATTCAGTGTAAGACCTACCTTATCTAGTTTTGGATTAAAGGCAATGTATGATATTTGAGGTTCAATAGTAGCAAAAATATTTAAGAAGGTACATTCTTTAAAATTCTGCCCATTGTAATAATCTTCTTTAGGCGATACGTAAGTCTTACTCCAAGTGTACCCAAGTAAAACTGGTGGAATATTTACTTGAAATGTTCCACTAATCTGAAAGAACATATTGACATAATAATTATGTATGATAAAAATCAACATCAATTATATTATAGTCAAATATATTATAGCCCAGCCCTGTCTCCTCTGCAAGAGGGAGCAGGCTTGTACAGGTAATTGAGAATGACCAGGTTCTCTGGGATGATCTACAGATACTTTTGACACCTTGGGTCCTGCCTAAAATGCACTTGGGAAGGAGTGAGAAAGAGATGAATCAAGGAAGCCAATTACTATGCCATAGTGATAAAAGTGCTTGAAAAATCTAATTTAGGCTCACAGAAGATGCTTAACGATTATGTTATATTTTGAACTGGTCCCAGAAGGAGGAAAAAATGTTATAGCAGGAAAGATGACCTGAAGTCCACATGTTGTATGTGTGTGTGTGTGTGTGTGTGTGTGTATGCACACATGAGAGTGTGAGAGACATCACCCAGTGGAATAGATACTGCCCTGATGTTCACTTTATACCTAAGGAAACAGGCTCAGATTGTTGAAGTAATTGCTGGAAGACCACAGAACCAATGAGTTGTAGAGCCAGATGACAACCCAGGTTTATCCATCTCTGAAGCCACATTCTTGCCTACCTCCTGTCTAGCTTCAGAGAGTAGCTGCAGGGATTGACCAGTGTAGGAAGTCTGTACCTCCAACAATGTAGATCCCTGTCACTCTTTATTTGCAGCTTGCTCCCTCATGACATCATGTGGACTACACGTTATGCAGGCACTTCTGCTCTCCTACCTAGTATCCATTCTCTCTTCCTTTCTTATCAACAGTTTTAGTTGGTAATATGACAGCCAGGTAGAGGCCATGTCACATAAGTAAGATGCAAGCAGAAGTCCACTGGGGTTTTCTAAGGAAACTTCTGTTTTCCTAGTTAGGCACTGCCAGATTGCTTCTCCCTGTCTCCTGCTGCAACATAGATATGAGGCTAGAGTTGCAGTGAACATTTTGCAATTAAGAGAATGAAAGACATATAATAATAATAGTGGGAAAGAAAAACAAGTTGCTTAGATTCTTGATTCTTGATGATATCCTGGAACTGCTGCACTGGCAGTGCAGTAGACCCCCATACCTACTGTTAAGTTTTCTGTCACATATGGCAGAGTGCAGTCCTAGCTAACACACACCTGATTCTTTCTCACTCAAATGCCTTTATTTGCTTGAGAAATTCAACTTCAAGAATTTGATTCGAAAGTTATCTCCAGTAAAGGCTTCCTTGACCTCCCATTCTTCTCTTAGCCAACACCAACCTCTCCAAGCCCTGACTAGAGCTCAGAAAGAGTAAAGCACTACTATATATGTTTTCATAGTACACCTCTCATGCCTCTACTAAAGCTTGACAGCATAACGCATATTACCAACATGTTGGTTTTATTCTGTAGATAGTGAACTCATAGAACTTATTCTGTAGACAGTGAATGCTTTCTTGGCATTCTCCTGCCAGGTAACCCAAGAGCAGAGCTCTCTGAGGGTATCAGAGAGACCAGTTCTAGTCATCAGTCTCATCATTATTTAAAAACAATGCCCACAAAATGAAATTCTTGGGATTCAATGATTATAGAGCAATACCATTAATCAGAATGTTTCATAAACCCAGTCTCAAAAAATTCACATATGCAAATACGAATGTTGCTTTAAGACCTAAGGTTAGTTATTCTTTCTCAGTAAATGCTCTAAAGATATAAGAAATAAATTTGTGGGCATATCCTGTTCTGAAGACAGTCAAAACCCTCAAACACTCTGAACCTCCAAGAACTCTCCTACAGGATCATTTCAACTAACTTTCCAACCAGTAGATCACAGAATCTAATTTAAAAACAATAGAAAGCATTTTCATTAACCAAAAATAATTAGCAAAGAACCATTTTCATACCTCAGATTGTTGCAGAAGAGCAGAGAAAGGTAAGACAATGGAACCAAGCCAGTTTTTTCTTAAATATGAGTGACAAGTACAGCTCTTGAGACAGTTATCCTATTAAAATAAATTAAAATTAAATTTACTAAAATAAAGTTTCTATTACTTAATGTCATGTGATGAGCAGTTTCAAAAATCCATAGGTCATTAAAATAATTTTTATTCTCTTTTTAAAAGAAACCAAAATCTAAAAAGAAATATATTTTTCTTGCTTTTTAATTAATTAAAAGATAATTGACTATTTAAAGCAAAAATATGACATGTGTAGTTTATGATATTTATAAGTAAAATATATGACAATAGTAGCACAAAGAATAGGAAATTTCACAATAGTCCATTCTTCCAATAGATGTGGAGTGGTACTATGTTTTATAAAGGTAACATGTGGTAAGTTAAAAAATATATGGTAAACCCTACAACAATACTTAACAAAGAATCATAGCCAATAAGCCAGTGGTAGAAATAAAATGGAATTACAAAAGTACTGTATCAATTCAGAAGAAGGCAAAAGAAAAATAGGTAGAATAAGCAGAAAATCAATAGGAAAATGGAACACAGATCAATAATTATACAAGTGTAAATGGACTGTTTTAGTCAGCTTTTCATTCTGTGACCAAAATACCTGACAAGCATAATTTAGAGGAGGAAAAGTTTATTTTGGCTTATGGTTTCAGAGGTTCAGTCCATAGTCAGCCAATCCCATAGCTCTGAGCCTGAGGTAAGGCTGAACATCATGGTGGAAGGGCTAGAGGAGGAAACAGGTTCAGAACATAGCAATCCAGAAGGGGGGAGGAGAGAGAGAGAGAGAGAAAGAGAGAGAGAGAGAGAGAGAGAGAGAGAGAGAGAGAGAGAGA
>NW_025999999.1:2087360-2114612 GCF_001458135.2 Marmota marmota marmota | reverse complement strand
GGAGAGAGAGAGAGAAAGAAAGAGAGAGAGAGAGAGAGAGAGAGAGAGAGAGAGAGAGAGAGAGAGAGAGAGAGAAAACACGCTCTCTGTTCACCAGGGATAAAATATAAATTTCAAAGGCACATCCCCAATGACCTATTTCCTTAAGCATACCTGACCTGCCTATAGTTACAATCCAGTTAATCCATAACAGCGGATTAATCCACTGATTAGGTTATACCTATCATGATCTAATTTTTTCACCTCTGAAAATACTTGCATTGTCTCACATATGAGCTTTTGGGGGACGTCTCATATCTAAACCCTAACATTCTGCCTCTGACCCCCAAACTCATGCCCATTTCACAAAATACATTTAGTCCATTTCCAAGAGTTTCCATAGTCTTAATGGTTCCAGCATTATCCAAAAGTCCCAATTCAAACTCTCATCTGAGACTCAAGGCAAACTCATAAATTTAAAAAAAAAAAACTTATAAAGCTCAAAAGCAAGTCACATGTATCCAATATATAATGACATAGAGTAAACATTTCCATTTTATGAGGAAGAAATGGGGACACAAAAATTAATCATAGGACCAAAGTAAGAACAAAATCCAGCTGGGCAAAAAAGTTCCATAGCTCTATGTCCAGCATCTGGGGCACATGGCACTGTGATGTTTTCTCCACAGGGATTGTGTAGTTTTGCCCCTGTAGCTTTGCTGGTTGCAGCTCATATGGCCTCTCACATGGTCACTGCAAGATTCCTGCAGCTTTCCTCAGTATACATTTCACATTACTGGCATCTTGGAAGACTCCAATGAAGCTCTGGCTTCCTTCTCATGCATTGCCCTCTCTGGGGAAGCCCAAAGGGACTCTGACCCTGCTACACTTTGCTTGGACTTCCAGGTCTCCATTTGAAAGCTTGCTGGACATCTTCATGACCCCCTAAATCCAGCATCCTGCAATCCTGAAGATCCAGTACCAAGTGGCTGATTGCAAAGGTCTGCTGCTGTACTGAGAAGTAGTCAAGCTTTCTAGAACCCTGGCTGCAGCAGTCCCCGAGTGCCTGTGGCTGACCACAGTGAAACAACTTCCTAAGTCCCCCTGTCTAAGTTGGGTGCCCCAGTGGTCTCTTCTTAAAGGAATTTTTACCTTCACACCCTTGAGCCTCAGATGGGTGTGGTTTTGTCAATTTCTGAAATGCCCTTAAGCCATCTTTCCTATTATTTCTGGATAAAGTACTTAGCAATGTCTCTTTAGGGGCTGTAATTTCTGTAACAACCACACCTTCCTTAGCCCCAGTTTTACTTGCACTTGCACTTTTTTTACTGGCCAAAATGCAAGTTTTTCAAATCTTTCTGATCTGCTTTCTGCTCTTGACTGTCACAGTTAACTCGACTCAAAGCCATCAGTAATATTTATGCCACCATCTGAAACCTGTGCTGCCTTGAAGTTTCCTCCACCAGATTAGTGCATCAGCCTCACAGAACCTCAGGACATGGGCAAAATGTAGACAACTTCTTTGCTGGATGGCCTCTAGTCCAATTTCCAGTATAGTCCTCCTTCCCTCTTGAACCTCATGAGCCTACTCTTTACTGTTCATAGTCCTATTGGCATTTTGGTCTTCTGAGGTCCCACCAGAATAGTCCATTAAATTCCACTCATAACATTCTAAAACCTTTCTAGCTTGACTCTCAAAACTTTTTATTCCTCCCACAAACCAGCTCCTAAAACTTCTGAACCACATGGTTAGGTTAGTCACAGCAACAGCTCTTATTCTTGGTACCAATTTCCGTTTCAGTCAGCTTTTTGTAGCTGTGACCAAAGTATCTGACAAGAACAATTTTGAGGAGCAAAGGTTATTTTGGTTCACGATTTCATAGGTTCAATCCATGGTTATCCAACTCCATATCTGTGGGTCTGAGGTGATGCAGAACATCATGTTGGAAGGGTGTGGCAGAGGGAGGTGGCTCAGGACAAGGCAACCAGGAAGGGGAGGGGTGAAGATAGAGAAGGGGTGGGTACTCCACTCACAGGGTCTAAATATAAGCCCCAAAGGCACACCCTCACTGACCTACCTCCTCCACCCACAACCTAGCTACCTATAGTTACTGCCCAGTTAATAAGATTACCAGATTAATCCATTGATTAGGTTACATCTCTCATAATCTAATCATTTCACCTCTGAAAATTCTTTCATTGTCTCACACATGAGTTTCTGGGGACCCCTCAGATTTAAACTGTAACATGGACATACATTAAAAGTCAGAGATTTTCAGAATGGATAAAAAGGCAAGACTCAACTATATGCTGCTTACCATTTTAAATAGAAAGATACAGGTTAAAAGAAAGAAAAAGATATGTCATATGAACACTAAAAGAAAGTCACAGTGACTATATTTATAGCTGATCAATTAGATTTTTTTTTCAGTCCTAGGGATTGAACCCCAGGCCTCATACCTGCTAAATATGTGTGGTATCACTGAGCTATATCCCAAGCCTGATAAAGCAGATTTTAAAGCAAGAAATATAAAGAATAAAGAGAAATATTTCATAACAGTAAAGGATCAATTCTTCATGAAGAAATACACTCCTACCTAAATATATGTGAACTTAAGAAGAGAGTTGCAAAAATAGAGCTGAAAAATATGAGGACAGAAGCAAGTGGCTCCATCAAAATTAAAAACCTCGACCTTCAAAAGACACTATTCAAGAAAATGAAAATATAAGCTTTATACTGGGAGAAAATATTTGCAATTGTGTGTGATATATGACATGTAAAATATACAGAGAAAACTCAAAATTCAATAATAAAAAAATAAGTAGCTCAATTTAAAAACAAAGAACACAATTGAATATTTTACCAAAAAAGATATGTAGATGGCAAATAAATACATGGAAAAGTACTCAACAACATTAGTCATTGGTAAATACAAACTAAAATCACAATGAGAAACCATCACAAATCTTTTAGCATGGCTAAAATTTAAAAATCTGACAAAGTATTTGTAAAAAAATGGAAGAACTGTGTCATACGTTTCTGGTGCAAATAAACAACAACAAAAAAAGTTCAGAAGCTTTTCATCTTAATATCCAGCCTTTTATTTTCTAAGAGAAATGAAAGCATTTGTTTATAAAAAGACTTGTATATAAATGTACATAAATGTTCTTAGAAGCTTTATTTTAATAATTAAAAAAAGAAAATTGGGCTGTGGGTATAGTTCAGTGGTAGAGCACTTGTCTAGCATGCGTGAGGCCTTGAATTTGATCCCAACACCTGAAAATACAAAAAAGAACCTAAAAAAAAAAAAAAAACCCACCGAAAATAACCTAAATGTTCATCAACAAATAAACATTGGGATACTACTATACAATAAAAAGGAGTCAATTATTTGATAAACACTACAACATGATAAATCTCAGAATAATTTTTTCTGAGTGAAAGAAGCAAGACCAAGGGGGAAAAAAGAGTACATACTGTATGATTCCATTATTATTTTTTTTGTAATATAATTTCATGTTTATTGACTTGCAAAAGAATTCAAAATATCATCATATCAAAAGGTTATAAAATGGTATGTATAATATTATATTTTAATAAAAAGTTGCAGCTAATCTAGATGAATTTATCACACAAATATTAACATTAGTAAGATCATTGGAATTTAGTTAATTCAACACTTGTACCATATTATGCAGTACAATGTGACATTTCAATTCCTGTATACATTGGGTAATGATGATTCAGTTTCTATAAAACTGCATAAAATATAAACTATAGTGACAAGGCAGACCAGTGGTTGCCTGGGTGGGAGACGCGAAGGAGAGGGAGGGAGATGTCAACTGGGCAGGGGAAGACTTTTGAGGTTAATGGATATGCTCATTTTCTTGATTGTGATGATAATTTAACGGTGTATAAGAGGTGGTGTGGGGCAAAAGGACAGTCAGGGTAGGTAATAAATGATTTAATCAGAAAGATGGGAGCTCGGGCTGATGTTGTAGCTCAGTGGTAGAACACTTGCCTCACTCACACTTGTGAAGTATTGGGTTCGATACTGAGCACCACATAAAAAAAATAAAGTATTATGTCCATTTACAGCTAAAATATTTAAAAAGAAAGAAAGATGGGGCTCATTCAAGAGGAAATAAAATACCTTCAGATCACTCCCTTTCCTCCAACCTGTTGTCAAAGACACCTGCCTCCAAGGGATTGTTCCTCCCTGCAGGGAGTTGCAGGGAGTTGTAGGTGTTGTTAATGAATGAAGGCCCCTTGGACTGCTCCCTTCCTGCCTATACCCCTGTGATATGAATGCCAGAAATAGGATTATTGACTGTTGATTATATCAATTAGTGTGTGTTGAGTAAAAGACCATAAGCAGTATGCCCATGATGTAATGTGAACTGCAAGACTTAGATATACTGCAGAACTTAGATAAATTTAAGTTAGTGATGTAAGACTTGGGGCGGACACTACAGACTTCACCCAGTTATCAGCTGCAAGCACAACTGAACTAGAATTTAAAAACCTGGGCTTCTGGGGGCGGAGAGGACTAACAAAACCTGGACAGACAGGCCGAGGCCTCCATCGCTGTTGTCCCCCCTGTACCAGAGGCCTCTGGCCTTGGTCGAGTTCCAGCATCACAGGTGAGCGTCTGGAACCCTGGGGTGTAGACTCAGGATTTAGAATTAGGATGTGTGTCTGAAGTGTGATGAGCATCCATAAAATATATCGAATTGAATCTAACTGTGCCTCAGTCCGAGTCTATAGGAACTGCTTGTGACATTCTGGAAGGCGCCCTCCCCTCTGTTTGGCCCACCTTTTGGTCGCTAGTCTGGTATGCAGGATAGGGGAGAGAACATGAGAAAAAGGAAATCTAAAACCTATAAAAGAGGCAGACACCCCCACTTCCTCAGACACCCAGCTCTGGGGCCCCTTCTCTTTGGAAAAGTCTGTATCTGTTCTATCCTTTAAACAAAATTTGCTTTCTATGCTTGCCTCCACAAGAGAAATCTGGTGTTCAATCTTCACCTAAGGGACATGGGACTCCAGCTTGATTCTCATCACCGGTATCATATATACATGTCAAAACTTGAGAAATTTCCTCAAATATGTGCAGATTCTTGTTTACCAGTTTTTCCTCAATAACACTATTTTAAGATCAGAAGAAGTATGTGTAGTGGGGAGAAGCAGGGATTAGGCATAAAAAGGATTGGCATTTCTTACTACCACCACCCCTCCCATTGGCAGACCCTATGATCCACTCCACTTTTTGTCACTGAAGGATATGGAATAACAACTCCCGGGGAGAAAGAAGGCAAACCGTGGGCTCTGGGCTCTGGGCTCTGGACTTTCATCCCAGTATCAACGGGTTTCAAATTTTTACAACTGTTGTTCTGATTTAGACTTTGAACCTGCACAACTATTTTCCTGACTGCCCAAGTCTCTAATGATTAAGTCACACTAAAACATTCTGCTATCTCATTAAAACCTATAAAAAACAGACCCCCTCTTGTAACTGGTTGCCATTTTCTCCCCTGAAAATGTGCCATGTGCCGTTCATCACTGCCTAATAAATACTGCTAGCTAATCCACTGAGGTCTGCTCCCCTTTCCGTTATTTTTGCTTACAGTCACATTTTTCATTCATCTACCAAAGGCCAGAAGTGGGGGACACCTTCAGTTCCCATTGCCTTTGGGCCCTTCGAACTTTTCTGTACTTGAAAGGTTACCCCTTCCACTTGACCAGAGAATACTAGAAGAATCTAGAAGCTAACTAGAAACAACAGAACTAGGCAAGGACTGTGTTGCTCTAGTCTAAAAGGTAACAGATACACTTAGTAGCTTGAAGCAATTTATGCTTTGGACTTCAGACTGATGTGATCTTAAGTGCATTAACCAATCCCAAGGGTCCTGCAGGCTTCAAAGGACCATTTTATCTCAGGCAATAAATCTTACCTGTGCTGAGGTTCACGTTAAAATTGGTCCCCTATGCATCTTCTCTGAGAAGCAATGAGAAATATTTATTTTTAAGATAATGAATATGGCCAGACCTGGTGGCACATGCCTGTAACCCCAGTAACTCGGGAGGCTGAGGTAGGAGGATTGTAAGTTTGAGGCCAATATCAGCAAGACCCTAAGCAACTTAGTGAGACCCTGTCTCAAAATTAAAAAAAATAAAAATAATAAAGAGGATGAGGATATGAATCAGTGATTAAGCACCTCAAGGTTCAATTCTTGGTATTAAAAAAAAGACCATGAATAAAATTACATATTTAATTAAGCTTTTAGAAATCTGCTGGTATAGGAACTACTTATATCAAGTGATAAAACAAGACTTAATATTCCTAATTGTTCCATGTGTATGTGGTAAGTGTGCAACATGGCACTGTAATTGAAGCACTCTGATGAATAAAAGATTGAGGTGGAGCTGCTATGATTAGACCATTCTTGTGGATATACGATGTAAGTAAGACCAAGATTTTTGTGTATTTGGTTTCTTCAACTCCTTGCAAATCAAAATAACACTTTCATCTTTGTCCCAGCATTTGATTCTGTATGTGTGAGCTATTCAGCTGGCACAGTGTGGCCTTAATCTTATTACTAGGATTAATACCTATGTATGTTTATTGGCAACCACAGAATTGGGACCAATGACTTGAAGAAATGAATTGTGGCTAAGAGGCCCAAATATCCAATTCGACTGGCTACAATGTAATGAAACTAGAATTTAAAACCAAAAGTTTTACACTAAATTCTCTCAAACATTTGAAAATGTAAAAACACAATATTTTAAAAAACCTATTAGGTCAAGAAAGAAAATCAATAAACATATGTAGAAAATAATGAAAAATAAAGTAGTAGGTATTCAAATATAAAAGATATAGCCTAAGATGTTTTTAGAGATGAATTCATAGTCTTGGAACATTCAATAATCTTTGGAACATTTACAAGAGGGCAAGAGATCAAACAAATGAGGCATTCAACGTTTTTACTACAATAAGTACAGAAATCAGTTCTAAGACACTGGAAGGAAGAAAAGAATAAAAATGCAATCAGAAGTAAGTGAATTAGAAAACACAAAAAAGTGAAATATAAAAACAATTTCAATAGTTGGTTCTTTAAAAATTAGACAAATCTTTTTAATAGGAAAAATTCTGAGATGTCTTAAATTTAATTATAAGGGATGAATAATGGAGGGGAGGTGAAATGGGGGAAGTTATACAGCTAAGAAACTACAGATTGAATAGAAGACGACAGTTTTATACACACAGTTTTATACCATGAATTGCCACCTCATTCTGTTTACAACCTCAGCTAGTCCCGAATTCCTTCTTATTTTCTGCCCTCATATCCCAAAGTTTCCCCCACTCTTGTGTAATCCTCTCTTGTCTACAGCTAATGTAGTTTTGAGATAGATATTTAGGATAAAGAGAGAGATATACTGTATCTTAAGGGAGCCACTGAGATGCAGAAAGCACAGTTGTAAATCTTGTGTGACATTTCCTTGGCCCCTATAAAATAAAGGAAACACACAAGCACAGGGAAAATTGCTCAGGGTGCAAAATTGTGCAGCTCCACCTGGCTCCACCTCCAGCCCGGCCCCTAACCATGGCCTTTCTGTAAATATTGCACCCCCAGCCCAAGGCAGGGCTTCTCACTCTCAAGAGAGCCTGCATTCTCCCTAGAATGTGTTATCTACTTCCTAACTAAACCTCTGTCTATGCCTTAGATTCCAGTTGAAATTTTTTTCCGCTTACATGTGCCAAGAACCCCCTTGTCCTGACTCGAATTCCCCCTCCCCTCTGGAAACTTCTTAGACCTGTCTCTGGAGAAGTCTCTTCTCCAGTGACAGGTTCACTATAAATAATTTATACGTTCTTTCCCCCAGATTAGCATTATAAAATACTCTGGCTCTTTAAAGGTCCAGTGAGCATTTTTCCAACCGCTACAGAGCCATACAGCTGGTTACTGTGGTTACTGCCGGAACTTGTTTGTCTCAGGACTTGGCCTTTCTTTCTAGCAGCATCTGTGTTGGCTCAATAAAGCCCTTTTTAAAGAGATCCTCTGGTTTCATGAGTCTTGGTTAAATGCTTCCAAAATAAATCATGGAATAAAATTAGACACATTTGGACAAAGTTAGGGAAGAGTAGATAATACTAGGAAAAATTTTTAAGGGATTATGATGAAAATGATATGCTGATAAATTTAAAATGTTTTTTTAAAAAGAGGAAAAAAATGCAGTACTGGAAGTTGAATCTAAGAGCATTCTACTTCTGAGCTAGATCCCTAGCCTTTTTAATTTTTACTTTTGAGACAGGGTATCGCTAAATTGCCCAGGAGGGCCTTGAACTCACAATCCTCCTGCCTCAGCTGGGATTACAGATGTTGGCTAGGTCCCCCAGCTGTTTTTTTGTTTGTTTGTTTCCTTTTTAAACCAACATCCAAGAAATGGAGTAAAGTTCTTTTTGTGGCAATCAGAGGGTTTATAACAGTTTTGGTTCACCTAAGTTCCAAATGTGGAAGATGATTCTAGCTTTCTGTGCCAAGTCCAAATCCAGTTCAGTTCAGCTCTTTCATCCCCAGTGTTATAAGTAGGTGAGGTGTTTTTTGCTAAAAGTACTGACTCTTCCCTTGGGCCCGCAGATGCCTTCTGGGCAACTGAAAGCAGGATATAAGCTTTAGCTGGATATGTTGGTATATGCCTGTTATCACAGCAATGAAGGAGGCTGAGGCGGGAAAGCTGCAAATTTGAGGCCATGTCACTGTTATGGTTTGGATATGAGGCATACCTCAAAAGCTTCTGTTCATGCAGGAATATTTAGAAGTAAAATGATTAGACTATGAGATCTATAAGTTAATCAGTGCATCTTGGTTTGAATGGAAGGACTGGTAACTATAGGCTGTGGGCCATGTCTGGAGGAGGTGAGTCATTAGGGGTGTGAGGTGCATCTTCCCTGTGGCCCTTTCCCTCTGTGTCCTCCCTCTCTCTGCTTCCTGAGTCCTCCTTGTTTATTTATTTTTAATTGGTCTGTACAAATACATATAAAGGTGGAATTCACCTGTTACATTTATACATACATAGTGTGATTTTGTCAAATTTATTCCACATTTCCTACCCTTTCCCATCTCTCCTCCTTCCCCATAAATTTATTCTGCTACACTGACCATTCCTCTACTTTAACCCTTTCTTAAACTTTCTGTAACCTATATCATTGTATAAAGTGTGGGACTTCAGTATTATAGAGATGAGATTGAAATAAAGAACTTGTGATTGTCTGGCTTCTGAATAACAGGTGACAAGTATTTGGTGAGTTGAAACCACTGAAAGTGGTGGAGCTTGTGAATATATTGTTAATCAATAAATTCTGACACTATGTAAAGACAAATGTGTTTGGTCTATTTTAAAGGCATAGCTCACTCACAACAGTATATTAATAAATGTGTTTTAATGAATTTTTGGTATGTGGAAAAGCAATTAAGATTTTTTTTTCTGGGTCTTCACTAAAAAGCAAGGTTGCTGAGAGTTAACATTCTAATTAACATGTTTAAGGCTTTAAGCTATGTTTTGATTTTTAAAAATATGCAAAAAAGTATTTATCTTACTGAGAAAAAAGTAATAATTTACCTAAATTTAGAAATTATGTAAGGCTTGTTTCAAATTATAAATTTTAAAAGTATTAAGGTAAAGGAAAAGAGACATAAGAAAGTTATAGCTCTGGGGATATATTATTGGTAAGGAAAGTTAAAAGGAGAAAGGAATGATTTTTGATGAGAAAGGATTGTATATAAGTTGTAGAGATTCTAAGTCAAGTCAAAGAAGGTTTACAAAAATAAACCTTAGGAAATTTGTATGTGTGATTAAGTCGGCTAGAATTAAGTTGTTTAAGAGTTTTTCCAAAGTCAAAATTTAATGAACTGATAAAAAACCAGACTCTAATTCTCTATATTGAAAGCAATAAGTTTAAAAAACAAACAAACAGTAATCTGCTATTACTAACGTTCACAAAGAACTGGCTTAAAGAACAAAGACTTTGTATTTTATCAAGACAATTTCTTGGTCTATTAGGTTTTCTTTACTTAGGAAAACTAGTCTTTAAAAAATCAAGGTTTGTATAAGTACCTGTCTATTTTTAAATCTTTTAAGTGATCACTTTATAACTCTCATTAAATGTTATTTTAGGTTATATATTTGACATAATATATCTGTGACTAGAGTTGTGTATACATCTGAAGGCTAAATATGCAGTGTATTTGAGCTTTTTCTAAATGTTACACAAGAGTTTGTAAAGTTAAAGTTATGAAGGTTTAATACATGCAAGGTAACTGGTAAGTGTTCTCTTTTGTACAACATATTTTTGTTATGGTGTATATGAGATGTACTGCATCTGTACACTCCATGATAAATCTCTTTGGGATTATTAGCCCTGCTTCCTAAACCACACAGATATTCTTTGATTTTTTTCAGTATTATTAGTCTATGTAAACCTGTTACAGGAGACTCACATAATTATAGTTATTCTATGAAAACATGTATTGTGAATTTTGCTTCAAGAATAAAAGCTAATTTTATACATATGACATCTGTGTTACTGTGATGTTAATTATTTCTGGCTTCTTTGTGTGTTAAATGTATACTTTGCATTCTGCAGATTACACACTCTTTTTAAAATACAAAACTACAGAAAACAGTTTACCAAGTTTGTATCCTCCAAACTAAAATCGTTTCTTGGGACAAACTTTTTCAGGATTATGTTTGTGTGTTCCTAATTACATTATATCATTTTTGAGTAAAGATAATTAGATGTGTCCAAACAGTTGACATTCCAAACGATGCCACTCTGATAATTAAAATGATTGAGGGCACTGGTCACCTAGGGAGTACATCTCTAAATGTGTTCTATTTTACTATATTTTATTTATTCTTAAAAGGCAAAATTAAGTGGGGGTTGTTTCAGTCATTGCTGTTATCAAAAGACCTGACAAGAATAATTAGAGAAGAAAAAGTTTATTTTGGCTCATTGTTTCAGAGGTTCAGTCCATGGTCAGCCTACTCCACAGCTATAGCCCCAGATAAGACAGAACATCATGATGGAAGGACGCAGCAGACGGAAAGCAGCTTGGCAATCAGGAATCAGAGAGAGCTCTGCTCACCAGGGACAAAATATGAACCCCAAAGGCTTATCCCCAGTGACCTACTTCCTCCAGCCACACCCTACCTGCTTACAGTTACAACCCAGTTGACTTGTATCAGCCTATTAGTTCACATCTCCATAATCTAATCATTTCATCACTGAAAATTATGATACTGTCTTACATATGAGCTTTTGGAGGATACCTCATAAGTAGACCATAACAGGGATTTATTTTGCTATTCAATATTTTGAAACTGAATAATAACCTGTTATCAATAAGTTATATGGAGAATTATATTATTCTTTATACCAGCATGAGAATTTAAATGTATTTTTGGAAGGATAATAAGAGCCTGGTTGATTTATGTTTGGCAATGTGCAACATAAAAATATTTTGCCCCTTTTTTCACAAGGAAAGAAAAATATGGGCTCTCTTAGTCTTTCTGATGGATTCAAATTTCAGATGCAATGTTATTAATGTTAACTTCATTTGTCCCTTACAAATTAACAATATATAAAACTTTGCTTCCACATCTACCTAAACAGAATGATATTTAGAAAGAGGGAATAGATTAGCTTCAAATGTAAAAACTTTTGTTAAGATCTGTCAAAAGGCCAGCTTTGTCTAGGATAGAGCTCTACCTATTGCCCTGCTCCAGAATACATGTGAAGACTACTATGATCCCAAAATAGAAAGAGATACAATACACAACTAAATAAAGATTTGGGTAAATTATAAAAGGTTATTTAAAAGTTGTAAAAGAATTTTAAAAAGAAGTAGAACTTGGCTGGGATATAACTTAGTACTAGAGCACTTGCCTAACATGTGCTATGTCCTGGGGGGTTCAATCTCCAGTAGCACACACATAAAAATTTTATGTATGCAAGGACACCACTTGTCCTGAGTTGAGCATCCACACCCAGGAGCTTACAGAACTCTTCAGGTGACAGTTGGATCTTCTTAGAATTATTTGAACATTGACTATTGCAATTATTCTACTTTACCTCATGTTTTTCAATTATCATTTCATCAAAAATGTTGATACATATATTATCTTTTATTTTAGATAAGCTTGAGAAGCTATAATCATGTCCTGGTGAGCTGCAAATAAGAAAAACATAGGTAAGTGCTTATTTTTTTCAAAACCCATTTATTTTCTAAGAGCATTATTCATAAAGTATGGTAAAATTGTCATATCCTTTTCTTTATAAAGCATAAACCTAGAAAAAGCTGCATGCTTTGAAGACTAGCTGTGACCTTCCATTAGAATCAGTAGGTGTTTTGGAATTTACCTTATATCTCTTTTAAGATGTAAAGTAAAAATGTTAACTATCAAGCAGAAAGGCTTCCACCAGAGCCATCCACTGAAACATTATCTGGAAATGCTGAATTAAGATTAACTACTATCTTTTTTTTTTTTTTAAATTTTTTATTGTGGGTTGTTCAAAACATTACAAATTTCTTGACATATCATATTCCACACTTTGATTCAAGTGGGTTATGAACTCCCACCTTCACCCCATACACAGATTGCAGAATCACATCAGTTACACATCCATTGATTTACATATTGCCATACTAGTGTCTGTTGTGCTCCGCTGCCTTTCGATTAACTACTATCTTAAATTCTTGGTTTATATATATGGTTGAAATGCTCTTTCTGGGCTCAGTGGCATATTCCTGAAATCCCAGGAGGCTGAGGCAAAAGGATCACATATTTGAGGACAAGCTGGACATCTTGGTGAGACCCTTTCCCAAATAAAAAGGGGCTGGGGATATACCTCTGAGGTATAGCTCCCCTGGGCTCAATCCCTTGGATTACAAAATAAACAAAGAATATTAAAAAACCCAAATAAAAACCCTCTTTTGCTTCCAGTTCATGGATATGATTACTTAATGACTGCAGAGCTTATTCTTTTTCTCATATTTATTTTCTCCAACCAGAAATTGGGATAATAGAGTATATTTAATTTTGCAAGCTGTCTGCTGATGGCTTAATTGATTAGGTACATATTGGAAATAACAGAAATGACAGTATATATCATAAGCAATGACCTTCCACTCTCAGCTCCAGCTAGAGTATTGAATCTCCATCAAACATTCAACTAAGATGAAAATAGTAGGTTATCATACATGGGGTAACTGAAGCTCAATTATTGGTGTTGCCACCAAGTGGCAGAGCTCAGACATTATTTGGTTTGTGTTATTTTTTTGATTGTGGGGGGGTACAGGGATTGAACTCAGGGGCACTCCATCACTGAGCAACAACCCCAGCCCTATTTTGTATTTTACTTAGAGACAGGGTCTCACTGAGTTGCTTAGTGCCTCACTTTGCTGAGGTTGGCTTTGAACTCGTGATCCTCCTGCCTCGGCCTCCCAAGCTGCTGGGATTATAGGAGTGTGCCACTGCACCCAGCTCAAACATTATTTGTTAAAGCCTGTTACTTAAAGAAGCAGGTACTATCTCAAAGGATCTCTTAACGGTTCCTATAACTTTCTGAGTCCAATAGGTAGTGATAACTGAAAAATGCTAGTTGAGTTTAGAGAGAAATTTTAAACTAAAATGTCCCTTACATTTCTGAGGGACAAATTAACAACTAACTCCCCTAATTTGCTCAAGGGTTTCCTTTCATGTTGGAAAGCCCTAAGGCAGGGCAGGGCAGGCAGAAGGAGGGACAACTATCATCCTCAGGACATTTTGAAGCTTGTTAACTTAGAATATCCCTTAAATCCTTCAAGTCTTTCTGAATTATCTTGTATTGTACTCAAACTTTCCTCAAAATTTGCCACAGTTCCTCCTCCAAACTACGGCTTAGAGGGCTATGTACTACTTGTGAATTATTTATTATTACTATCTGCATGGGTTTTTAGTCACTAAAATGTCACAGGAAGAAGAGAAATAGGGGACTTATTTTGGAGGCCATAAAAAGTGGTCCCTAGATGATTTTGCCTTGGCTGAATTGTCAGATCCATTCAGTTGAACCCAAGTGTGTTCTTGATTCAGCTCACTGTTACAGTTGCAGGAATGAAAACACTCTCCAGTCTTTAGTTCACTTAGAAGTTTATTTATCTGTTTGTGTCTGTTGGGAAAAGTATAAACGGCAGCCATACCCCAGAGAAAAACCCCAACATGGCGCCTAAGGACTTCTTCTTCCTACCTTCTTCTTTTCTGCAGTGGCGCGAAAAGTTCCCGCCCGTGTGAACTCTCCCGCCGGCGCCAATTTCAAATCTCGCTGGCGGGGAACTTTAGCCCCAATGAGAACTAATTCCTGGGCTCCAGAGCTGATATCTGAAAGAACTTGCCAATAAACGGGTTGCCTGCCATTTATCTAAGCCCTACCATCTCCCCCTTAGTTCTATATAAGCACACAGCTTTTTGCAATAAAATTGGAATTCTCCCGGAGAAGTGTCTTTGCGTGGGGAATTCTTTCAGTGTCCTCCCAAATTATTTAATACAGTATACTTCTTCTAATTTTAATGTCTAAATTAATATTCTAAATATTTTCAAACACATCTAACCAATATTTTACATTTACAAGCTTTTATTTTTTATTGGGGATTGAACCCAGGGCCTTGAATATGCCAGGCAAGCACTCTACCACTTCTACCATGGAGCTACATCTTCAGCTCTTTTTTATTTTGAGAAAAGGTCTCACTAAGTTGCCCAGGTTGGCTTCAAACTTGTGATCCTCCTGCCTCATCCTCCTGAGTAGTGTGCACCACCATGCCCAGCTTACTTTTAAAGAAAATACATTTGATATACTAATTAGTGAATTTGACATAATATAATATTCTTTTTAAATCAACATTCTCCTTCATACACAAAGACTGGAAAGTTCAGGAAAGTGCTGAGGTTGTAACTTGGTAATAGAGAACTTGCCTTGCACATGTGAAGTACTGGGTTCGATCCTCAGCACTAAATAAAAATAAATAAATAAAATAAAGACATTGTGTCCATCTACAACTAAAAAAATAAATAAAATTTCAGGAAATCAAGTATGAATGAAGGGCAAAGCAAGAGGTACAATATCCACACAGGCAGTCAAATAAGAAAGGCTATTTGGGAACTATAGCCAAAGACTCTGAAAATACAACTGAGCTGATATTAAATATGGAAGAACAAACTTGATTTCTGCTGTTAGTAAAAGTATCCATAGCATCTGAGCTAACAAAATTCAATAGCCTTTTATGATTTTTTTCTCATCCAGTTGAAGTCATGGCATATGATTTCAGGGTCTCCCTCTCCTTGCACATCCTGGTTAGGGTCTGGAGGTTTCCATGTAAAGTGACAGCTGGAATGTGACGGTTTATATAGCCTACACAATGTCTTCATATATATGTAAATGATTATGTTAGTTCTACTGAGTCTCTAAGACTTGTTGATGGGAATGACTATGTTAACACTAGATAAATTATATAAAGAATATAAGAGCATATGAACAATCATATATAATCATATATGAACTATAAAATAATGTGAAATATAAAATGTTAATACAAAGTTCTAAAAAAAATTAGAAAATCATATAAATCATATGACATTCAATCCATAAGACAGTCCTCATCTGCATATACAAATAAGAAGTCAATTTTCCCACCTTTAAAGATAAAAATAACATCATATTATTAGGAAAATATTTACACATTTAACATCTACAGATGCTTGATCAGAAATTTGTACCCAGCAGTAAAGCACAGCTATATTAGAGAAAGTACATATTTAATTATATCAATTTTCCCTGGATTTTGTGTATGGGTGTGAGTGTGTGTTCCTAAACACCACATTTAGTTACAGAATCAAGAAATTCTAGTCTGTTTTGTTCCTTCCTGGTAGCAAGGAACATAGTTGGGTATTTCTTTTAGGCTTAAAAATATGATTTATCAGCTACACCTTTTATATATAGGAATAGCATAGAAAGATATATATGTACATGCTGTTTAGAAAGTGCAAGGAGTCTAAAACTTCAATGCAAATTAATTTAAGTTTTAAAGTAAGGAAAGTAAAGGAAGTCCACTGATAATTAAACAAGATTAAAAAAACCACAAACCATAAAGGAAAATTATAGTAAAATTAATAACTGATTTTTCATCATAATATATTATAAAGAAAATGAAAACCCAAGCATTAGGGAAAAGTAGTTTCACCACATATAAGAGACAAAGGGCTAATATCCAAAAGATACAGAGAACTCCTTAAAAAAAAAGGAAAAGACAGAGCAATAGAAAGATGTACAGAAAATAAAATACTAATGATTGAAAAGCCTATGAAAAGAAGCTCAAGGTGAACAGACAAATAGAATTCTGACATGTCCATACGATGGAGTATTATTCAGTGGTAAAAACAAATGAGTTATCAAACCATGATAAGACATGAAGCCCACACCTGTAATCCAGCTTCTGGATTCTGAGTCAGGAGGAGTTTAAGGCCACCCTGGGCAACTTAGTGAGATTCTGCATCAAAATCAGAAATAAAAACAAAAGGCAGGGGATGCAGCTCAGTGGCAGAGAGCTCCTGGTTTCCATACTGTATTATTCCGACTATATGACTGTGATGGCTAATTTCATGTGCCAACTTGGCGAGGCCACATTTCAGAGATATTTGGTCAAATGTTATTCTACATGTTTCTGTGAAAGTGTATTTTGGTTGCAATTTAAAAAATTAATAAACTCTGAGTAAAGCAGATTACTCTCCACAATAAAGGTTGACTTCTTCCAATTAGTTGAAAACACTAAAAAGACTGACCTCCCTGTGGACCCCCCCCCCCCCCTTGGTTCTGTTTCTCTGAAGAATCCTGATTCATACAACACTGTTCTGGAAAAGGCAAAATGTGGAGCCAATAAAAAGATTAGTAGTTGTAGAAGAGTGAGAGACAAACAGATGGAGCACACAATTTTTAGGGCAGTGAAACTATTTTGTATGATATTATAATGGTGGGTGAATGGCACTGTATATTCATCAAAACCCACAGAATGTACAACACAGAGCATGAATCCTAATGTAAACCATGCACATTGGCTGATGACAGACAGCTATGTAGGTGATTTTAATGCACAAAAAGTTTGAGAGCCACTGTCTTATTAAAAAAAACTCTTAGACGTGTACTTCAGTGATGTGTCAATGTTGGCTCATCAGTTGTAACAAATATACCACATTAATATAGCATGTTGATGCCAAGAGGCTATGTGTTGTAGTCACAGGGACTCTCTCCACCCCCTTTTACTGTAAACCTAAAACTGATCTAAAGAATAAAATCTGTTAGATTTAAGAAGCTGAAGAAAAAAAAGTACAACCTCATTAAAAATAAGAGTGTTTTTATTTATATATATATATATATATATATTTATTTATTTATTTATATCAGGGATTGAACCCAGGGGCTCTTAACCACTGAGCCACATCTCCAACCCTTTTAATGTTTTATTTTGAGATAGGGTCTCACTAACTTGCTTAGGGTTTTGCTAAGTTGCTGAGGTTGGCTTTGAACTTGTAAGCCTCCTGCTTCAGCCTCTTGAGCTGCTAGGTTACAGGTGTGTGCCACTATGCCTGGAAAAAGTATATAAATTAAACCACAATGAAAATACCATTTTAGATCCATTATATCAGAAAAAATAAAAAATATTTCAATTATATGTTATAATGTGTATAGTACAATCACTTTAGGAAACAGTTTGGCATTATCTAGTGAAGTTGAAATTGAATTCAACTACAACAAAGCAATTCTGCTTCTGGACTAGAGAGAGGAGAGGTTCTTAAAGTTTGTTGCCTAACTAGCAGCATTAGTGCCACTTGGTAGCTTGCTAGGACTGTAATTATAAGGCCTAATGAATTAGAAACTAGGGAGGTGGACCCAGAAATCTGTTTTAAGAAGCTATGTAGGTGATTTTAATGCACAAAAAGTTTGAGAGCCACTGTCTTATTAAAAAAACTTTAGACGTGTATTTCAGAAGATAAGCACAAAATGTCCACAGCAACTCTGCTTGCAGTACAAGAAAATTAGAAACAAGACAAATGTGCATTAACAGAAGAAAGCATAAATAAATTATGTTTTCATACAATGTAATACTATATAGATGTGAAAAAAATAAACAGCAGTCTTAACCCATTTTATGCTGCTATAACATAATACCTGAGACTGGGTAATTTATAAAAAATAAGACTGTATTTCTCATATTTCTTTTTTTAATATTTATTTTTAGTTTTCAGTGGACACAACATCTTTATTTTATTTTTATGTGATGCTGAGGATCGAACCCAGCGCCCTGCACATGCCAGGAGAGCACATTACTGCTTGAGCCACATCCCCAGCCCTATTTCTCATATTTCTAGAGGCTATAAGTTCAAGAAAAAGGCACCAGTTTCTGGAGTCTGGTGAAAGCCTTTGTGCTGTGTCTTTACATGATGAGAAACTGAAAGACCAAAAGGGGATAGACGCTATATTGTCACATGACAGAAGAACAGATCAGGGAACACAATCCCTCTACCTCTTTTATAACAGTATTAACTGACTTGTGAGGGAAGTGCCATCATGACTTGAACACTTCCCACTAGGATCCGCCTCCCAACACAGCTGCTCTGGGGATTAAGTTTCCAACACTTGAACCTTGGGGGTGCATTCAGAGCAGAACAAACAGCTAGACCATAATTATGAACAAGGATGAATCTCTCAAAATAATTTGAGTAAATTAACAAGATTACAAAAGAATATATAATTGTGACTCAATTTGTATAAAGCTGAAAACATGCATAAATAAATGTTGGGGAAAATATGTATGAAGTAAAATAAAGGAAGAGAGAGAATGACAAACACAAATTCATGTTTTTTTTTTTTTACCTCTGGGAAAGGGATAGTTAAGTAATGGTACAGAGGGCCTTCTAAGGAATTGGTAACATTCTATTTTTTAAATCTGGATGCAGGTATTTATTTTATTATCTATCTTCAGAACTTATATATACTATATATTATGTATATTAGTTTATATGAATTAAATATTTCACAATTTCAAAGTTTAAAGTGTATCATTATTTTTAATTAATGGCTTAGGAAAACAATTTTCTTTTTCTTTTTAAAAAATCAAAAAGCTTCAGGAAAATGGACCAACTTACATAAAATCTACTTCAATTTCTTCATTCCAGCAAGGATGAGATCCATTTGCAGTACTGGTTTGGTATACTGTATGCTGAAAAAAAACTTCTATAAAAGGATGTATGGTATCCTGAAACACATAATAAACATTGACTAGATTTTTGAAATATTTTACGTAGTTGGTACAGGTAGAAAGCTAGGAAATTACTTGGCAACTGGATTGCAACTAGTTTTCCAAATGGCCAGTATTCATTCACTGACTTAATGAACATCCATTCATCCTATTCCACATCAGCTACTTTCCAGGGCCCAAAGATAAATAGAACTTTCCATTAAGAGTTTTAAAGTTTACCAGGGGAAAATAAATAGTAAACCAATAAGTATGAAGGAACATGAGAAATAAAACAGAAGAAATATGTTAAAGTCAAGGAATGATTAAGTTTCTAAGGTTAGAACAAGGAGAACATCACAGAGAAAATACTGGTTGAGAAGGTGGGGAGGCCACTGCATGCAGAAGAACCCAGAGGAGGCCTTGTAGAACAAGGAGCAGTGAGACTCGGCTGTGGGGTGGACAGGACTGAGGCTGGTTGGTGGACAAGGGCCAGAAGATTGAAGATTTGGTAGCCATTTCAAGGAGATTGTACCTTGTTCTACAGACACTGAGAGCAGAGAATAAAAAGCTTAGAATTTTTTAAAGAAGATCTTCACTATGTTAGGAAAGTAAATTGGAAGTCAAAGAAAATAGAGATAGAGAGGCCAATTAGGAACCAGTTGCAATTCACAGCAAACAATCAATAGTATACTTTATAGAAGTGTTAAATACTTATCTCATTTAAGATCTCATCTGAGCCTACTGATTTGATTGTTTCTTTATGTCTGAGGCGAGATATGGATGACATCAAATAAGCAGGCATATCCAAGGCTCTTTAGGAAAAACAATATAGAGACATACAACTTAATTAGCTTTTTAAAAAATATTGCTTTTTTTAGTTTGAAAATTTAAAATTTTTGCCACAGTCTGGCTGGGCACAAATCACGAGCCACTGAAGCAGGAACAAATTTTATTTTTGAACTCCACCAGCAACTCCTCCCAAACACCCCGCGGCTTGTCCAGGAACCAGCCACCGGAAATATCTCCTCCGGAAATCCCTCCTCCTGCACTTCTCCAACCAATGGGAACTCCCGGGGAATCCCCACGAGAACTCCAAAGTAGCACGAGAACTCAAAAGTAGCAGCCGAGGTGGATAGTAATGCCTGGGCTGTCAATCAATACTGTTGGCAAAATGCCAGGGGCCATACAGACTTGGCCATGGCTCTCAGCAAATTTTGTTCTAATTAGCTATACATAACAGTAGAATGCGCTTTGATATATGATAACTAGATGGAGTATAGTTTCTTATTCTTTTGGTTGTACATGATGTAAAATCCCACCAGTTGTATAGTTATATATGTACATAGGGTAATGATGTCTGATTCATTCTACTGTCCTTCCTACCCACATACCCCCTCCCCTCCCCTTACTCCCCTCTACCTAATCTAAAGTAACTATTCTTTCCTAGCTTCCTCCCCACCCTTATTGTGAATTAGCACCTACATATCAAAGAAAACATTCAGCCTTTGGTTTTTTGGGATTGGCTTATTTTGCTTAGCATGATATTCTACAACTCCATCCATTCACCAGCAAATGCCATAATTTCATTCTTCTTTAAGGCTGAGTGATATTCCATCTATCTATTTCGCTATTGTGAACTGAGATGCTATAAACATTTATGTGGCTGTATCACTGTAATATGCTGATTTTAAGTCCTTTGGATATAAAATGAGGAGTGGTATAGCTGGGTCAAATGATGGTTCCATTCCAAATTTTATGAGGACTCTCCATATTGCTTACCATAATGATTGCACCAATTTGCATTTCCACCAATAATATATGAGTGTACTTTTCCCCCCAGATCCTCACCAACATGTATTGTTGCTTATATTCTTGATAATTGCCATTATGACTGGGATGAGATGAAATCTTAGAGTAGTTTTGATTTGCATTTCTCTAATTGCTAAAGATGATAAACATTTTTTCATATATTTGTTGATTGATTATATTTCTTCTGTGGAGTGTCTGTTCAGTTCCTTAGCCCGTTTATTGATTGGGCTATTTGTGGTTTTGGTGTTAAGTTTTTTGAGTTCTTTATGTATCCTGTAGAGTAAAGCTCTATCTGCAGTGCATGTGGTAAAGATTTTCTCCCATTCTGAAGGCTCTCTCTTCACATTATTGATTGTTTTCTTTACCAAGAAGCAGCTTTTTAGTTTAAATCCATTTCATTTATTGATTCTTGATTTTACTTCTTATACTTTAGAAGTCTTGTTAAGGAAGTCAGATCCTAGGCCAACATGGTGAAAACTTGGGCCCACTTTTTTTTCCTATTAGGCACAGGGTCTTTGTTCTAGTGCCTAAGTCTTTGATCTACTTTGAATTGAGTTTCATGCAGGGTGAGAGACAGGGGTTTAATTTTATTTTGTTACATGTGGATTTCCAATTTTCTCAGCACCATTTGTTGACTAGGCTATATTTTATCCAGTGAAAATCATGCCTTTTTTTTTTATGCCTTTGTCTAGCATGAGATAACTGTATTTAAGTGGGTTTGTCTCTGTGTCTTCTATTCTGTACCATAGAAAAGGAGGGAACCCTTCTAAATTCATTCAGAGGCTAGTATCACCCTGATAGTAACTGGACAAAGACACATCAAAAAAAAAAAATAAAACTTTAGACCAATATCCCTTATGAACGTAGATGCAAAAAGTCTCAATAAAATTCTGGCAAATTGCATACAAAAATATATTAAAAAGATAGTGCACCACGATCAAGTAGGGTTCATCCCAGGGATGCAAAGTTGGTTCAACATACAGAAATCAATAAGCGTAATTCATCACATCTACAGACTTAAAACCAAGAATCACACGATAATCTCAATAGATACAGAAAAAGCATCTGAAAAAATACAGCACCCCTTCATGTTCAAAACACTAGAAAAACTAGGGATAGTAGGAACATACCTCAACATCATAAAAGCTATAATGCTAAATTCAAGGCCAATATCATTCCAAATGGAGAAAAATTGGAAGCATTCCTTTTAAAAATCTGGAACAAGACAAGGATGCCCTCTTTCACCACTTCTATTCAACATCATCTTTGAAACTCTAGCCAGAGCAATTAGACAGGAGGAAAGAAATTAAAGGGATACAAATAGGAAAAGAAGAACTCAATCACTATTTGCTGACAACATTATTCTATATTTAGAAGATTCAAAAAATTCCACTAGAAAACTTCTAGAACTCATCAATGAATTCAGCAAAGTAGGAGGTTATAAAATCAACACATATATCAAATGTGTTGACTCTACAGAAGGAGAAATTAGGAAAACTACTCCATTAACAATAGCCTCAAAAAAAAAAAAAACTACTTGGGAATCAATCTAACAAAAGAGATGAAAGACCTGTACAATGAAAACTGCAGAATACTAGAGAAAAAAATTAAAGAAGACCTTAGAAGATGGAAAGACCTCTATGCTCCTGGAGAGGCAGAACTAATATTGTTAAAATGGCCATACTACCAAAAGCACTATACAGATTTAATGAAATTCCTATTAAAATCCCAATGACATTCTTCACAGAACTAGAAAAGGCAATAATGAAATTCGTTTGGAAAAATAAGAGACCCAAAATAGTCAAAGCAATCCTTAGCAAGAAAAGTGAAGCAGGAGGCATCACAACACCCAACCTTAAATTATACTATAGAGCTATAGTAACAAAAATGGCATGGTATTGACACCAAAACAGACATACAGATCAACTTAATTAGTTTTAATATTAGGTTTGGTAGGACTGGGTAATTTTCCCCCTGGCTTGGATCTTGCAGTTTTTATCATAGTCTAAGTCAGTGGTTAGAGATAATTAGTACTCAGGAAAAGCAGCTCCCAAATGCTCAACTAATAGTTGGATCCAGCCTATGACAAAATTTTCTCTGGTATTCAACAAAAGGAGAAAAATAAACAATTTATATTTTGAGAATATATTTTTTCTATTTATTTGGTGTTACCATTTTCTTCAACAAAATGATTTTAGAAAATAGTGATGATTTTATATGTCCTTATTTTACAAAACAACCTTGGAAATGTACATTTGTTTTGAGAACATTGAATTCCATTAATAAATAAGATTGTAGTTCATAAAACATTGGGGAAAATCTTTAGGATATTTTAAATATAGATTAATGTGAGAATTTTTTTTGGTTTTTGTTCTTATTTTTTGGTACTGGGGAATTAAATCCAGGGGTGCTTTGTCACTGAGTTATATCCCCAATCCATTTTATTTATTTATTTTTTGAGATAAAATCTCACTAGTTGCTTAAGGGCTTGCTAAATTGTTGAACTTGTGATCCTCTTGCCTCGGCCTCCCAATTACAAGCATGTGCCACTGCACCTGGATATTTGTTTTTCATAGGTTAAATTCATGAGTTATAGTAAGAATAAAATAAGCAAGCGGAGTATATCATATTAAACATAGACAGGGACACCTAATATTTTTGAGGCACTTGGGTACTAAATATTCATAATATATCAATCATAAAAGACACTAAATATAGGAGACACTAAATATCCAGAATACACTAAATATACATGAGCACTTAACGTTTATGATATTTTAATTTGACCATTCATTATGAAATACATTCTGACTTTGCATATCCTCTGCAAGAAGTAGATAAACCCAGTGACTGCATACTGAAGAATGAGTAAAATCCTATGATAAATTGTGGTATAAAGGTATATTAAGAATTGTGGGGGCTGGGGTTGTGGCTCAGTGGTAGAGCGCTCGCCTTGCACTTGAGAGACCCTGGGTTCGATCCTCAGCACCATATAAAAATAAATAAACAAAATAAAGATATTGTGTCCATGTGTAACTAAAAAAAATTTTAAAAAGAATTGTAATGCAAAAAAAAGAGCTCATGTAAAATGGCATAATTTGGCGTGAACATACTCTATATACAGACTTACGAAAAATTGTGCTGTGAATGGATAATTGTTAATGTAATGCACTCCACTATTGTCTTGTATGTAAGAAATAAATTTTTTAAAAATGCAGAAAAAAATGGGGTATGCCAACAAGCCCTGTTTAAAAGGTTAAAAAAGAAAAAAAAAATGAGTAAAATCCTACTTTCACTAAGCCCAAAATACAATGGTACAACTGTGGCAATTCTGATTTCATAAAGCATTCCACATTTGTTCCTTAGCTTTCCTGACACATTTCATAAAATGAAATTTGTATCCCACCTACTCTCTTCAACTTTCTGCTTCCAACACTGAGAAGTGACAATGGCATGGAATGGTGTTGGCAGTAGAAGCTCCAGAAGTTTCACAACAGGGAATAGAGATCAAAGGAATTTTTTTTTTTGATATAGCATGGGAAAGTGAGCATGGTGCAAATACCCCTAAAATATACATGTTAAATTTACTTCAGGAGTCTCAAACTTCTGAAAACTGAAACAGAAAGCTAGTTTGATTATCTAAATGAACATATTAAGTTTCATTTATTTTATGTATATGGAGTAGTAACAAAGTGCAAAAGTTTCACAAATAAGAAAGCAAGGAAATTTATCACATTTAAAACTGATTTTTTTGCAGTTCTATAAATTGGAGCATACTGCCTTACCTACTACTAACTGCAGTTTTCCTGGTGGGAATATTATATGCCCTCAGTATTCGGATGAGAATCTTAATATCTCCATCAGAGATATTCTGTGCTGTGACTTTTTTCCTTTCTTTCCTCCAAGGTTTTAACCTTCTTCGTGGTTCAAGAAACTTACAAATTGCATATGTCAACTGGCTAAAGATTTAAAAAAAATGATTAGCCTCACATACACAAAATAACATAGTTGATAAGGTTACTTGTTTTTTTTTTTTTGATTAATTGAAAATAAGACCATTATTCTGAACCACACTCTCCCCATTATGGAGGGGGGATACAGTTGTTTTAAACCCCAGGAAGAAATCTTGTTTTTCTGAGCATAAAAAGGAAGAGATGCTTTGTTCCCTCTTGTTGGAGAGAAAATGTGATTGCTCCATGCCTTTCGGGAACATGGTCCAAAAAGAGGCAAAGACATTGAGAAATAAAGACTTAAAGCATGATAAACTTTCAGAAGATGATTCAATTTTTTAGGAAGCATTTTCTCGAAAGTGACTGAATATTCAAAAATTTCCAAGCCTTTGAAATGAGTTAGTTATATAAACTGACAGCCCTGCCAACATAGATCCATGAATTATAGTTCTAGAGTTACACTCATTTTTCCCCAAGGACTGAAAAATAAAATTCAATAGATTTCAGCATCTTAAAGAAATTAAAACTTTGTTGGTAATACCAAGAATTTGCACATGGCCCCAGGAAGGTTTGCTACCTCCCTGTTCCTACCCTTAACTTTAACAAATGGACAACACGAAAAATGAGTTGCTGCAGCAAAGGCCACCCCAACTGCTTCAGGTCTCAGTGCCTTTGCGCTGCTGAGGATTTTCAGATTTTCGGATGGGGGAAATTACAGGCTACCAGCAATGGGTAGCCCAGTAGCAGTCTCAAAATAAGAAAATCTTAGGACTTAAGACAAAGGCATTTCTTTCATATCCTAAAAACTATCAATAAGGAGAAGGTGACAAACTTCCCTAAAGTACTATACCATTACAAACGTGTCACGTAGATATTCTAAAATGCAACTGTAAAGTGACCAAATATATTTTAAAATCTCTACCTCTTGCTTTATGATCTGAAATGTTATCTTTTGATATGTGACTTTATTAATATAAAAAGTAGAGAACTTAGAGGAGTTGGAAGGTATTAGCTCACAGGTTTATATTTCATACTTAATAATTTTAGTAGTACCTTGCAGATACAATTTCTTCATAATCAGCCACAATATCTGGCAAGCTATATTTGTTAATTTTGATGATTCTTTTCATTATTGATCTTCTCACCTAAAAAAGTTTTTAAAATTTAAAGAAATGCATTATTTATATTTTAAGGTTAGGTATTTATAATATTTCTGGTATATTTTACTCCTAATTTTTGCTAGCAACAAATAGGAAGTTTAGATGAGTGAAAATATGGTTCTGTTTGCTACCATTATTAAAATCATCCCCAACATATGCTGTCACACTAAAGCAAATTCACTTTTTTTCATTTTCCCCTTCTGTGTTCATCACATCTCATCCTAAATTCCTTGCTCATTTTTTTCCCATCTAACTCAAAGAATACATAGCCAGAACTACTCTTCACCAGAGAAGATGACTGCCCTGTGAGCTCATTTCTATATGTCACTAGCACATGAGTCTTAATCTACAAACTCAAAGACATCTGGTCACATTTCTGTATTTTCTTTGTCAATCTTATGCTCTCATTCCATTTGCTTGGCTAGAAAGTCAATGCCCGAACAGAGCCATTTCCCTAAGTCCTTGCAACAGACCTTGGTTCTTCAAAAGACTACTTTTAGTCTCCTATTAAGTTTGAGGAAACCCCTCCCTTTCTCCTTTAGTTCTATCCTTAATAATGGGTTTAGGTTTACAGATATGAAACCAGTAAGTGCAGCTTCTGGTTGCAATTTTCTACTTTCTGTCCTGCTACAAATCATTCCAGGGACATGTAACCTAGAGCCTAATTACCTGATCAAATGAGGCAGAAGTGGTAGAAGAATGGGAAAAAACATAAAATTATCCTGCCACATGGGCAACAAATTGTTTCCCTTGAAAATGAACCAGACCCCACTGGACCAAAGGCTGCTCACTCTCTTCCTTTCTCCATTAGCATCCAGCAGATGGGGTTCCTTGCTGTTTCTCTCAGAGGCCAAGTACGCTTTACCCTCAGAATTTTCACATGTGGTTCCATTAGCCTGGAATATTCTTTCCCAAAAAACTCCTGGCCACTTTCAGGTTTAAACAAGTACAAGTTCACTGTTGAAATACTACCTATCAAAGGATTCTGTAATCAACTTACATTGCATACCCCCACCCACCCCACC
>NW_025999999.1:2068688-2087335 GCF_001458135.2 Marmota marmota marmota | reverse complement strand
CACCCACCCCACCCACACATACACACAGAACTCTTTTCCTCATTTCCTCATTTCTTAGTATGTTTTACTCGCTGAGAGACTAATAATATGTTGTTTATATATGACTTCTCCCACCAGAAAACAAACTCCAAGAGGTCAGAGGTTGTAGTAGATACTCAATAAATATTCACTGAATAAATGAAGGAAAGGGACAGATTGAGAAGATGCACTAGCCTCTTAGATGCAAACATTTCAGCAAAAATCTATCTAGTAATCCTTGAGATTGCTGGGACTCCATTCATTCTTTACTGCTATAATCCTGGCCTTGGCCTCACTGATCCCAGTAAAGCAACAAGAAGTAAAGTGCATACAACTCCGGGTCTTATGAGTTCCTTCAATAGAACCACACAAAATTTAGAGTCACACAATAAACACTTAAAGAACCCTAGAGCAAAGGAAGGAATTAAGCACCTATGGCCATAATAGGCCTCCAGGGTCAAATCTAAAGTATCTGTAATTATAGTAATTATTATATGAACCTACCAAACATGTAGCTTTAACCATCCTCACATAGCAAAGAAGTCTTCACAGGGACGGAAATTTAATAAAATTCCTTCCCAAGATTCCTGTATGCATTACTTGTTCTCTTACTCTCTTGCCCATCTTCTGCCCTCTGCTTCCCTCCCTCCTGGGCTTCTCCAAACGTTAAAAGATATATGTATATATCTGTTAATATATGTTAAACTATATATATTATATACATTAAATATTAATATATGTATGAGAGAGAGAAGGGATAAGAAGGATGAGTTCTCTCATATCTCTCATATTTGTCAGAACAGCAGACTTATTATTAAAGCACAACCAAGTTTTTGATATAACTGTGATAAAATATGCCTTCTGGCGATGTGGGGTGCTCCAAATGAACTTTGGGATGTCTATAATATTCCTATTCAAGATTGGGATGTGTTTTAACAATGAATTCACTGGACAGGAAGTAACCTAGCTCCAAAAAGGAACTGTGATTAGAAAGAGGGGATGATAAGTGGATTTGTACATCTGGCTCTCAGGGAAGTCTATATAATACCATGTGTACAGAACACCAGTTTTCACAAAAACAAATGCAAAAATACTGATAATATTGTGTTGTTTTGTTACCTTTTTCAGAAAATTGACAGAAGTAATCCTTTGGGCAGTAATAGAATTCACATCTAAAATGGACATATCCTTCTCTACCTGACTTTCATATTCCTATAAACAGAGAATTAAGTTAGTTTCACATATGACCTGCTGCAATAAAATATTGCTATCCAGTTCTGTTCACATGTAGGAGGAAAGTGGTCACACTATAGCACTGACGGGAGAAAACATTACAATTCTTTTGCTGAGAATTGGCTTTTTAGTTTAGGACTATATACTATAATTGCTTCTGGGATGAGGTCATCTTTTGTATGTGGTACTGGTGATTGGGGTGCTCTACTGCTGAGCTACATCCCTAGCACTTTTTATTCTATATTTTGAATCAGGGTCTTGCTAAGTTGTCCATGCTGGCCTTCAACTTGAGACCTTCCTGTCTTGACTTCCCACATAGCTGGGATCATAGGTGCCACCATGCCTGGTGCAACTTGAGTTTTAAATGTAATGAGCCCTGTATGATTTTTTTTAAAGATAGAGAGAGAGGGGGAGAGAGAGAGAGAGAGAATTTTAATATTTATTTTTTAGTTTTTGGCGGACACAACATCTTTGTTTGTATGTGGTGCTGAGTATCGAACCCGGGCTGCACCGCACGCATGCCAGGTGAGCGCACTACTGCTTGAGCCACATCCCCAGCCCAGCCCTGTATGATTTTGTTTCTGTGTCCTCTAAGTGGCTGAGTGGACATCAGAATCTGGTGTCTTATTTAATTTTGCTGACATCACCCTGCAGTGGTAATGCTTCTGCACAGGCATTTTATTCAGAGATGGAAAAATAATTCCTTTCTTCATGAACTACCTCTTAGCAAGAGCAGGTGCTAGGGTTACAATACAATTGGTTATTTTTATAGGAAACATCTCTTATAATTCATCTATTATAAGACTAGTGTTATGTTGATAAATGTTTAAGAACAAATTTTTTCTAACTGGGAGGAGAAGCTCCAATTTATAGCATTTGTTGATTTATAGCATAAAAACTCTGCTGTGAACAGATTTAAAGCAACAATATGAAATCACTAAAATAGAGTTGGGAATAGGTATACATGATAGGCTCTCACCAGGTGGAGTCAGCCAGTTGTAGCACACTGTCAAATAAGATATATATATGTATATACATCTTAGAGGACACAGAAATTATAAATATATATAGTTATATATACATATATATGTGTGTGTATATACACACACACACACATACATCTTAAAGATTCTGAAATTGAGATGTGCCTTATAATAAATGTATAACTTAACTATAGTTATATTCCCTCCTCAGTCCCCCAAAGCTGTTATTAAATTGGTAATGCATTTTATAACAAAAATAAAACAGTTACATAAATTTACAATACACAAAAAGGATTTTGGCTGTTAAATAGATTGTCTCAAGAACACTAAGCTAAAAAGCAAGCTGAAGACTTTTTGGAATTTAGGAGATGCATAAAGAGAAGGGAGAAAACTCTATCTACAGATTATTAGTTAAGAAATACTAACAATGCTGGGCCCAGTGGCACACGCCTATAATCCCAGTGGTTTGGGAGGCTGAGGCAGGAGGATTGAGAGTTCAAAGTCAGTGTCAGCAAAAACAAGGCCCTAAGCAACTCAGTGAGACCCTGTCTCTAAATAAAATACAAAACGTGGCTGGGTATGTGGCTAAGTGGTTGAGTGCCCCAAGGTTCAATCCCTGGTACCGACTCCCCCCAAAAAAATACTAACAAAGAAATTAAGATGGGTTTAAAAAAATATTAATTTCTCATATAATAAATCATATTCAAATAAAAACCAAGTACCTGGAAGACTAAATCTGGAATCTCTGAATCATAAAGAGGCATTTGCTGCAAAATGAAAACATCTAATTGACCAGCATTTCTAAGCTGCAAAAGCTGGAAACGTTTACTCTTTTTCATTTCCTCTTCAGAAACAAAGTTAAATTCATCTTGTAACTGTTCAAGACGGAAATAATTTGAAATATCCTGTCCCTTATATCTCATATACTGTAAGACACAAAAATGTAAAATCTTTCCTTAAAATATTATTTTTTAAAATTTGAGATTATTTCAAAACACTATTTCCCCTTCCACCTCAACTGTGAGAGTTAAGATTCACAAAATATGTAGGGAATGGAACAAGTAAATCTGTGTAGAAGACCAGAAAAATACAGACTCCAGCTTAAAAGGCTTCCCAACCTTTTCTCACACAGAAAATGAAAAAATTCATATTGCACACAGAATGAAAAGATGAGAGTGCTTCTAGCTGGTTGCCCTAAAAGTTGAGGAAGAATCAATATTTCTGTCCACCTGTAGCCAATTCTGCCCATCAGCTGGGAAGCTCTGATCTAGGAAAACTTAGTTGCAATAATCTAATTAATGGAGTTGCTTTATTCAACATACACAAATGCAAATGCATGACTAGTTGCCATCAGAGAGACAAAGATTTATTAGCTGTGGTTCCCCCAGGAAACATGTAATACACGAATGAATAAAAGGCAGAAGAGTCAAAAGAAAGGCTGCAGGAAGGCAAGAAAAAAAAAAAAAGAATACAGGTCTAATGCAAATTGGACTTACAGGGTGGGTAAGACAGCTACTACGAATGCCCGCTTCATGCAATGGCATGAATATAGGTATAAAGAAAACTCATGTAGGTACACAGAGCAGTTCAGTTGACTGTAAGGACAAATCAAAGTGACCAGATAATGGAGTTTAAGGGAAGTCATCTTGATATTTTTAGTGTCTAATAATATGGTTGGCACATAACAGATGTACCATGGATGTTAGTCTGAAGGCTGGCCTGCTGAATGTGCTGTGGGCTGAAAGTAGAGGCAGAATACAATCCATCAGGCCTAAAGTAATAATTATTTAGTTGCTAAATTTCTAATTACCTTAACAATACAGTAAAATAGCTGAAAACTGTCCTCAAATTTACTGTCATATGATCCCTAGTTCCTAAAAAAATATACAGCGAACTATGGGAAAGTACAAGGCAGTAGAGCTTAGGAAATAGAGTATAATTACAGTATTGTTATTTGCTATAACTTACTGTCATAAATTCCACTAAATCAGAATATTCTGGATTATTTGGATCAATTCTGACTTCATTTGCCCATTCAAAAAGTTTCTGTGCATTGACTAGCCAGGGAATTCCAGGAATGCTTCTTGCATCTACATTCTTTAACACACTAACAGAGAAAATACTTTGTGAATTTGCACATAATATGCAAGTTATACATCATTATACAGGCTAACACTTACCTATTCTGGGTATTTAAATCTAAAATATATCCATATTTGCATTTAAGGATAAAATGGAAGGATTAGATATGTATCTCTCCTAACTTTTCTCCCATTTTTTCTTCATGATAGCTTTTTATTAAATGTCTACTCTTCATTAAGAGACAACAAGATTCTTAAAGATAAGTTCTATAAAAATTCATCTTTGTCATTCACTCTGTGGAATAGCTAAAATATATTAGATGCTTAAATGAATGGTATTTATTGGCTGTATTCTATAAACCCTAAGCATAATAAAATTATTAAATATTATCTTTTCATAGGATGCACAGTATTAAAATTTAATTCAAATAATTGCTTAAGCAAAATTAAGGAAGTACACAATATTTAAAAAAAACTCTTAGGCTATATTGTTGTAGTTAAAATATAACAGAGAACAATGTAATTAATGTGGGCACTATGGTTTAAGGGAGGATCTTTGATCACATGAGATTATCTTCAAATATTGAGGCTAGATTCATAATATGTTCATAATTGATTTTAGCCATAGGCTAAGTGTAAAAGGAATTCAACTCTAAAGATTTCTTTACATCCATTGATTATTCAGTTAATCTCTTCACAATGATCTGTTTCATTATGTATAAGCAGAAGAATTTGGATTTCCAAGATCCCTTCTGTAAAGAACTTGATTCATAATTTCTCAACTATAAATTTAGATTCCATAAACACAGTTCTGACACAGATTCAATAATGCTTCAGGCCAAACATAAACACAAATTTTATATTGTCTTCTTTTCATCAATATCGGTTCATATTTCTGTATTTCTGTGAAGAGTCTTCTGAAGGATTTATTAATACAGACAATGTCTGGTATGGTAGGATGTAAGCCAATTACATAGGTGAAGTTCAAGTGGTCTCCCTTTCCTTTACTTCATGTTTCTTCCCTCATGGTTGAATTATTTTGATGTTTGTCATAAGAAATCTTTTGGACCTGAAATCATGTAACAAAATTAGCTTCTCCTAAGAATGATCTTGGCCCAGATACCCTAGAAAATAGGGCCAGAGGCAAAGCTTAACTGTATTAGAATAGAATACCCATTATATTCTCTTAAAGAAAAGAAGTTATTATTGCATCTCAATATAATCCCATGATTTGTCTCAGGGAAGAACACAATATTAGTAGTAAAAACTAAAGTAGTAAAAACTGCAGGGTTGGATTACAAAGACTCCCTCAGATGCTTTCTATAATTAGGTGTTCAGCTGTGGGCTGTGGCAAAATCCCTGTCCAATCAGACACCAAGTGAGTAACACAGTCTCTTGGCTCAAGACCAATCGAGGATTTAAAATGTTCACTTTGTATATGGAGAGCTAGAAATACACAAGGGGCATGTGTATTTCTTGGAACAAGAATAAAATTTCTAGGATTTTCGTTCCAGCAAAGTGATAATGCATAAATGATTCTTTGTTAATCCAGAATGATTAGGAGATTTAAAAGTTCCAGAAATAAAATTCTGGGGTGTCTTGGCTGCCTACAAATGAAGAGCTATGGAAATGCATTTCTCATTATCCATGTGGCTAACATCCTAAGCATTAATACATTCTCTTACTTACAAATGTACTTAATGACTTAGTAGAGTGATTTAAATAAAGGAATAAATCTACATCCAAATAAAGTAAACTGCTTCTACTGCTGCTTGGGTTTTCCCTTTTTTTACACACACATTTTGTATGATGCCTTGCTGAGACTTGGCATTCTTTTTGAAATATAAAAGTTCATTACCCACACACAAAAAAAAAGAAGAAGAAGGAAAAGAAGGAGGCGGAGGAAGAGGAAGAGGAGGAGGATGCCGACAACATGTTTTACCTACAGTATGCAGATCTTGACTGTGGCATAGGTGTTAGAGGAATACCATTTTCATCTAAGGCCCATGAAAGAGAATAGCTAAGTTTTCCTGATGTCAAAAGACAAAGTTCTTCAGTTTCATTTCCCTCAAGAAGGAAAGGCACATCTGTTTTATAAAAGGCATTAAAAACATGATTTTTTTTAGAACATGTACAGTTAGAACACATTTCCTCATTTCTTCTAGGAACACAAAGTTTTATGCTGACCCCCGCTCTTATCTCTGCACTCCCTCATTTCCTCTCTAAAGTACCTCAAGGGAAACAGGTTCAGGCAGACTACAAAAAATAGAAGGAAATATTGAGCTGAATACACAGGGATGAGCATTTCTGTTTTCCTTTTCTTATGCCTGGAAATTTCATAACCATTCTTTCTTGGAATGGCTTCCAGCAAGAAAGGACCATTGGCAGCAGAAAAGGGGCATGTGAGCTACTCTTTCTCCAGCTTTCTCTACATTCCTGAGTCTTCTTTCAACTTTTTCTTTCTCCATCTCCAGAAAACATACTTGAAACTTGTGCTAAGTTCCTAGTGTTTCCTAAATTTTTTGAGTCCTCAGTCTCTCTCCCTGTTTTTCTGCTTCATGTGGACTCCAGGCAGACTACATTCTTCCTCATCCTCTGTCCTTTCCAGGCTCTTTTACTATTTATTTTCTTGTTTCTCTTCCTTGTTCATTTGTTCATAGCTCCTTTCTTTTCACCAGATGGGCACAAGTGGTTAAAAAATCCCTAGGGTGGAAAGAAAGAAATCTTGGGAAGAAGGAAAGAATGTTCTCAGAGATGTGCTAACTTAAATATACTTGCAGACAAAGAGTAAAATGGGTGCAAAAATAAATGGACAGAAACATCCCTTCATTCTTTTGTCCTTTTCTCAATTCTTCCCTCCTTTCTTCCTACCTTCTTTTCTTTCTCCATCCTCTACACAGTTTGAAGACTAATTAACATGTTCTGGAGTCCCTTAGGATCATTTAGGATTTGTTACTTATGCACAAAACTGGAGGATAAGAAACATATTTAATAAACTCACTACTTCCTACTTCTTCATCCACGGGAATTACCAGCTTATCAGAACTAAATTCTATATATTCCAGAACACTTTTGCCTTTCACCTCGGTGTTGTTAGGTAAAGGTAAGTACAGTTTTGCCAGTAAACTTGTCCTTTTACTTTTTTCATAAACCTAAATATAAGAGAAATGGTTGGTAACTCACTGAAAATACAAAACAGAAAAGTGAAAGAAAAAAATACAAGGACCATCAATAAGATATTTATATCATTTTTTAAAATACTAGACTAAAAATCAGCTATTGTTCAATAAGATTTCATTCACAGGATTAAAAGGAAAGTAGATAATCATGTGACCTTAGAAGTGTAATGCCTTTTGCTGGTTTCATAGAAAATTAGCAGAATATGAGGCTTACAAATATAGTATTGAGAATATACATATAACATAATACCCTAATAACCTGACTTTTGTGTACAGATAACATAATGCCCTAATGCCTTACCTTTGTATAGCACTTTTAAAGTTCTTATATTATTCTTCTCACATTACAAATAAAAAAATGGAAACCTCATATTAGTTTTTATTGTGATTGAAATCTAGGTTGAATTACTTAGGAAAAAGTAAGAGTTATTGGCTCATGAAATCCAAGCACAAGCATAAGAAGTTATGGGAGCTGGGGAGGAAGGAAAGTTCTATAAGAAGAAAAGGAGGTACTAAGCAGACAGCCCCAGAGAACACTGGGCATGAAACTCAGGTCTTGTGATTCTATACACTGTGCTTTCTATAGAGTTTCCTATAAGTTCACTGCCATCATTAGAAACCTAACTCTTTTTCAATAGAAAAGTCTTATTTTTGGCCTAGACTGTGTTGTCAGTACTTGGAGAAACAGTGATAAGTGGTCTAAAAGAAGAAAACCAAGATGGGGGTGGGGGTGGGTCTGCTCCTTGAAAGATAAGGAAGGAAGCTAATCAAAAGGATAGCTGATTAGTCAAGAAGACAAGAAAAATGAAAGACAAAGAGATCAATATTTCTTGTGGTTGCTACTTCCTGGTGAGAATGAATTTAAGCCAACACACTGGTCCCTTTGACAAAGGCATTCCTAATGCAAAAAAGTTTCGTTTGTAGGAGTCGTGGGTCTATGAAATAAATTTCTTATTGTAAATCAGTAAATTAACTAATTAAAAAAAGAAAATAAACAGATAAATATATTCAGATGTTGAATTGGCATTCTGATTTTATACATCAGCCTCATCAATTTGCTTAAGAGTATGCAGATGCATTCTCAGTGGACTGTCAAATCCAGGTTTGAAGACTACAGGTGGGAGGCCAGACCTTGGAGAGGGCTAAGGAATTCCACCTGGTGCTGTCTCTTTGTGCTTCCTGCCTATCACTAACTGAGTGGCTTTCTTCTGCCACACTCTTTGGCCATGATGTTCTGTGTCATCTCAGGTCCAGAGCTATGGAGTTGGCTGACGATGGACTGAACCTCTGAAACCCTTAGTGACCAGCATTTTCCTATGACTGATTAACTGGCATGACAAATTAATTCACTTCTCTAGACCATTTTGAAAAAAAGTTCTAGAGGAGTTGCAAGCAAGGAAGGTAAAGTGCAGACTGGATTACCTTTCTCAAGCTCCTTAAAATCTCCTATTCTTAACTGAGAGCACAGTCAGTCTTGGTATAGAACCACTTGATCTCTGACTCAGAAAAATATCAAGAGAAATATTCTGTTAGAAATTCACTGCAAAGATAGCTGAAACCCTAAAAAAAAAAAATTACAGGAGACATTCTACCTTCTAAGAAGACAAAGGAAAGGAAGTAAAAAACAAACAAATAAAACCTCTTTTTTTTTTCCTTTGGAAAAATATCATCTTATTTCTCGAGCCTGTGTTAATGTAGACAGGACTTTGTTTTGATGAGTTAAAAACAAAGATATAAAGAAAAATTTGCACTTCCCTCAGGGAGAAAACTGTACACCTCATAAAAATGTCTTGGTTACAAAAAGTTCAAACTTCTGCTCTATAGTTCTTCTGCATAAATTTTACTCATGTTTTCTCCTTTTGTGCTTTGAAATATAAATGTTTGATCACCTTGTCCCTTACTGTCTATGTGAAAAATAAGATATATTAATAACTGAAGTGAACAAAAGAATTCTACCCAGTGAGGTTTCCCAGAGACAGTCTTTAACACCACTGATGGCAATGGTAAGAAGTCTGGTCAACATAGTTTTTTGATACTGGGAATGAACCCAGAGGCTCTTTTCCACCAATATACACTTCTAACCCTTTGGATTCTTTATTTTGATCAAGTCAAATTACTAAGTAATTTCTCACTAAATTACTAAGGCTAGCCTCAAATTTGTGATCCTCCTGCCTCAGTCTCCTGAGTAGCTGGGATTACAGACACGGACCACTGTGTTGGGCTTGTTCAGCATATTTTTAACGTAGGAACTTCAATAGAAGGATATTGCAGGTGATAGAAACTTGGGTAAATAAATAATGAATAAAGCACTCATCAGGGATAGAACCAAATTTTTCTAGGCATTACAAAAATAATTTTAAATTAGACTAGTAATTATAATTCTCTCCACACTCCAAACTCTACCTTCACACAAATAAATCTTTATTCCCTCTTAAAACAAATAAATAAATAAATACTTTTAGGTCTAGCTTCAAATTTAACCCCTACATTAGCCACAAGGACTTATTGTCTAACTTTATTAATTGTTCCCAATTTTTAAATGATCCTATTTTCTTCTGCTTTTAGTATAAGTGGTCTTTGATCTGGGATCAGGAGTCTCCTGTATGTTTTTTCACCTGATTTTTAAAGGGATCAAAATTTAAAATATGAAGAAAAAATACAGCAATACTGAAGCCATCAGATCAAGGATAGGGAAATGTATAGAAATCACTCAATGTTCTTAGTAGATATGCAACTTATTATATTTTAAACAGCCTTCTTCCAACTCACTTGTGAATGAACAGTAATAATGCACATCAAGGATTGGCAGGAATTTTAGCAGGATTAACCACAAATAAAATAATTTTGTATTTATGAAGTAAAAGGCCATAAGAGAGAAGGAATATGCATTTATTAATTATATACACATTGTTAACTATAGAAAAACCATCTTTAATATAAAAATAACTTATCACATAACAGTAGCTAACATGAAAAATTATGCATGGCAAAAAATAAGATACAAAAGTAATGACAATGGCATACCTCCAAGCAAATTGTTTCAGGCCAATATATTAACTGGATATTGAAAATTTGCTGAAACATTACTTTAAAATCAAGCTGTAGAGGAGATACTGAAGTGCAAGAAACTTGTTTATTGTTGTAAAGTATTTTAAGAAAATATTTAAGCTTCTGAATTTTGGCTCTTCTCTTTTGTTCTTGCCTAAAAATTAAATGAATCTTTAAATGACCCATGGAAAACAGAATGGTTATAAAATATCTTTTTTTTTCCAAAATGTATCTTAGTATGTTAAAAAGATAGTTATTTTAGAGAATGAATGGTATCTTTAAGTCAAATAATATCTGCCTATATGTGGATAAAAGTTTCCCCTTCCAAGTCAGATGTTTTTAAGATATATATATATATATAGAGAGAGAGAGAGATATAGATATATATATCTATATATATATATATATTCAAAAATAGAAAAAGAACTAAAAAAATCATGGTACTATAGATAATTTAGCTATTTATTTTACTAAATTATAACAGATTACAGCATTTATCCACCAAATGTTCTGTAAGAGAAGAAAAGTGAGAAACTTGGTCATGGGGCAGGGGTTAGGGGACAACTTACATCTGTTTTCTAAATTTCATAAGACACATTACGCACACACAGTGTTTTCAATAACTTCAAAGCTGTGCAACAGGCAATAGGCCTGCTATTATCCTCTTGAAAGGTCTTCGTAAATCTCCTAGGTTTTGGGCTGTGCACAAGACAGCAGAGAAGCCATTCTTTCTCTGAACCCAAAGATCAGAGAGACAAACTAGGTTACTTCCCTGAAACCTACTTTCCTTATTGGAAACAAAATGATCCATGAGTGATATGAAACTCCTAGAACCTTCCCTCCATCCATTCATCCACCCAACCAACATTTCAGGAGCATCTTCTCAGCTGCAGGGAAACTGACACAATGATATGTAAGACTTGATCCTCTTTTGAGAAGGGAGAACACTTGTTGAAAGATAAGCCCTAGATTGAGACTGAAAATTTCCTTCTACTGCCCCCTCCCTTGCCCCTACCGATGATCCTATGCACCCAGAACCTCCATGCCCATTATCTGCCCATTTTCTCTGTAATCTTCTCAGAAGGTTAGGGGAAAAAAGGTATTTCTTCCTAGCTCCCTTTATACTTCTTTCTAAAAGTAGTTTTAACAATGAGCTCATAAATTGATTATGAAAATTTGTTAAATCGGGATTATATTTATCTTCAGGAAATCTCGCCTTTCTTCTTAATCTATAAACCATTCTTTTTAAAAAATATTTTATTTTTTTTAGCTGTAGTTGGGCACAATACCTTTATTTTATTTATTTATTTTTATGTGGTGCTGAGGATTGAACTCAGGGCCTCACACATGCTAGGCGAGCACTCTACCGCTGAGCCCCAGCCCCAGCCCTAAACCATTCTTAATTCCTCCTCAATCTCTGTATTAATTTCATATCTCTATCCTTGATATAAACATATTACTTTTCTCTGAAGAATCAAGTTTTATTCAGCTAGATATTTAAATGGATAGCAACACTACAAGATAGCAATGGCTGTAGAAAGATTATGAAACATTATATTTCCTTTTGCCTTGACTTCCACTGTTTTAATCCAGCTTTTCTAGCACTAATATCTTCTTCCAACTCTTTTTCCTCTTTCCCTTCAACTTATATTTTTATAGCTCCTGTTTTTTCCCTTCATTTAGATGATCCTTTTGTATGTGACTGACATAATAAATGATTTCAGGCATTTATTGGGAAGGTGTAGAGCAAATGAGTGTTGCTTCACTGTTGCACATCTCTAGTTAGAAAGAGTGGCTCTGTGTCTGCTACTCTTAATGTTCACTTTTCAATGTAACTATCAATGAATATGAACAGTTACTGAGTATCCACTGTATTCTAACTCCATGCTAAATGGTGCGTTTCCAAAATACTTCAAGATAGAATAGCAAAGTCTCCCATGGGACAGAGATGTTGAGGAACTGGACTTAGTTCAGCGTTCTGACTTGCCATATCCTCTTTAAGGGAGATTGGATCCACAGACTTAGTAGATGAGAGAAATGGGTTATGTATGATGCCAGTTTTTTACATAATTTACTAGGTGCATAGTTCAATGAAGAAGTCACAAGTGGGATAGAATGAAATTTGTACTGTTGAAGAAGGAGATTGTCTGGAGGTCCTCTTGATAGGGAACGGTTTTTATGGGAGCAAGGGGTCCTTTAATGAGCACAGGTGACAGTATAATCTTGTTTTTTTTTTTTAAGCAGTAGTTTTATATTCCACCTATCTATATATGAATAAAAATTACTATCCTAACAAAACAATTACACTTACTAGTGAAGCTATTATAGCCTTTATGACAAGCCAAACTGGCTTTTGTCTCACTTCAGGTCACATATTAGATGTGTGACCCTGGGCAATTTAACCTTCTTTAGCTTGCATTCTCCCACCTCTAAGATGAGGATAACATTAGACTCCACAGAACTATGGGGATTGTCAAACATGAGCATGTTTTAAAAAAATGAACTTAGCAGAGTGTCTAGTATATGGCACTCACTCAAGAAATAATTACTAAAACTAATTCAATTAATAGGCTATGTAATGAAAAAAATTCTTTAAAAATGCTTACAGTGAACACTTGGATAAATGTGTTAATTCTGCTGTGAACGAAAGTTGTGGTATCAAGGAAAATGGCTCTATTATTTCATTTTCTGTTTCTTCAAGCTCTGATGATAAACATAACAGGTTCTAGAACCAAAAAAGTGAAAATAAAAATAAAAAATATATAACTTACACCAGGTACATTCATTGTTTAGGACAATTATTCTTAAAATTAAAGTTGACTTCTTATATTTATCATTTTGTTAGAATCTGTTACATGTATCAAGATTTCCTATTCTACAATGACATACTATGATTAGCTTAAGATGAGTTGAATGTTATTTTGCAATAAAAAATACCTCCTGTTTTCCTCTACTCTTAAGTGCTTTTCCTTTGGTTTTCTTCTTAGTCTGAGACATTTCTTGATTTCCTGTTTGTTTCTGCTTATCAAATTTATTTATATCTGTCCTAATTAAGAATAAATAGAATTATTTAAAGCAGAAATAATGGAGGTGTTTGAGTTGTTAGAGGTCTTAGCAAAACCCATACATGCAAACACACTCACACAAAACCAATTTCTTCCAACAAATACTCTTATAACCTAAGGAAATTAACAATATGATAAACAGAAAAAATCTTCCTAAGGTTGTTCCATTTTCACAGATTTCTCCTTACTTAGTAAATCTACCATTAGCATTCACAGTCCTTTTCTAAGGATATCAAGAAAACTTTCCTCTGGTGAGAATAAACAACCAGAGGAATGGGGTGATGTAACTAAAGAGCAACCGGCAACCATGTCTCCTCTCACATTTTTTCCCTCTGTTTAAGTTATGAGACCATGACCAGGTGACCAGATATTAAGTATAGAACACAGCTATACTCCTTGGTGCTTATGCATAAACATTAAGTAATTACTGACATTAACTATCTGCTACTGTTCGTATTAGTTAATTCTTATCCAGTATTCACTATATGCAATGTTCTAAGAAGTTTGTGCATATTCACTCTTTCAAGTCTCACAATGTTGTGAAGTGGGTATACTATTTTTTTTTCTCTTTTATTAGTTCAACAAAACCCCACTTGTCTGGAATCCTTTCAGAAAATAACCGACCAAAGAGTTGAGTTTTCCTGATAGATTAAGGGGTTTTTTTGTTTTGTTTTGTTTTTTAACCTCTCAGTATAAGGTTTCATTTTTTTCAGTTTCAAACTTTAAGAAGAAAATCATTTGGGAAGATATTCTGTGCTGTGTTGTGAATGTCATATGGTTCAGCTATTTTGGAAAACAGTCTAGCAGTTCTTCACTAGGTTAACTACAGAGTTATCATTTGCCACAGCAATTCCTCTCCTAGGTATGCCCAAGAGAATTGAAAACATGCCCACACCCGAGGAGTGAAGGTTAAGGGGAAGATGGTGTCTTTTGGGAAAGATTAAAATGTTCTAAGATTACATTGTGGTGACTGTTTTGGAACTCTGTGAATATATTAGAAACCATTGAACTGCATACTTTAAGTGGGTGAGCTGAATGGTGTGTGAATTATATCTCAATAGGCTATTAAAAGTATTCTGGAGAAGTGAATGTAAGCCCAGGTCTACTGAGAAAGCTGAATGTTAAATATGAGGAAGAAAAAAAGGGTCTCAGGTGGGATTGGAGTTCAGAATAGTGAGAACAGAAAGTGGTGGTGGGCAGGCAATATGGGTCCATTTATGTTATCTGTAGCTCTTCTTTCTTACACAGGGGATCATGATATATAGGTATGACAAGTCAAGTTATCAAGTTTACATTAATTTAGGAATCTAAGATAAAGTTCCACGGTAGGCTTAGGTTAAGAAACTGTCAGATGCACTTTTGCTAAAATCTACTGCAGCAGAAAAAAAACATCAGTAAAATAAACATCTTTCCTAATTGCCTAAAATTACACTGAACTTGTGGGGAAGGAACTGGCTATTTCACTATGAGTTCATAAGTAACTTAAGTGATTAATAAATTTAGTTTTGAACTATAATGACATTTCTTCTAGTATATATGTTTTTATAACTTTAGCAACTTACCTAAAATGTTTCACCTAGGAGTATGATTGTTGAGTCTATTTTAAACTTTATTAAAAAGAGCCATTTGCTAACCTCTGTTTCTTTTCACTGTTTTGGATTTTAGTTACTTGAATGGGTATGTAGTGGCATTTCACTGCAGTTTGAATGTAAATTTCTTTATTGATATGACATGATATTATGAATCTTTTCATGTGTTTATTTGCCATCCATATATCTTCTTTAGTGAAGTATCTATTCAAAGCCTTTGCCCATTATTAAGTTGAATTGTCTTCTTACTAAATTGTAGAAATTGTCTGACTTCACGATACAAGTCCTTTGTACACTATGTGGAACAGTTGTCTAGTTTCAAGAAGTCCCACTTATTCCTGGGCTGTTTCTCAGAGGAACTATAGGAGTCAACAGAGCAAACACTTACCTCTGAAACTGCAACTTTATTGGAGTGCTTGTAAATCCTTGACGTAGTCTCAGGGATTTTATCTGTTTCCAGGTCTGTAACATACTGTGTAGCAGGGAGAGGTTCTTTTCTTTTTCTAAGTCATATAGTTGTTTTGTGTTACTGCGACAATAATGGCAGATCAAATATAAGTTGGTGCATTAGAACTGTAAGTCCTTAAAAATGGTCTGGAAGAATGTGTTAGAACTACTCCTGTCGGTCCCTTCACCTTATTTTTTTCCCCCATTTTGTTTACATCTGAAACCCCCATCATCTTATTTTAAAAATTTTACCCACTGAAATTTAATCATTAAAAAATAATTCCGTGAAGGTTTTTCACTATTCAAAAGTGCCCTGACAAAATAAAATTCTCCTGAAAAAGGAAATATCCTACCGTGAATTCCACCAGATCTTGAAGTACCACAGAAATAAGAAGAAAAGAACAGCGAAAGAAAGAAACGGTGGGAAACCCATACATTGTGACAACTGTTCTTGCAGGCTCTGTAGCATTTTAATTAACTTCACTATTTATGAAAAAGAAAGGCAATGCTTTCAATGCTTTCACTTGTATTGGCAGATTGATGCTTTCACAGCTTTTATTTTGCCATCTAATAAGTTCAAACTGGTATCTTCAAAGCCACTAGGGTGTGGACTAGTTCCAATTTAGGATGCCAAAATCTCAAGAGATCTTGATGGAAAAGATGGTGGTGTCCCCGAACGATAGTTTGAATCACTCTAAGGAAGTGCTGGGGAAGAATTCTTATTTAGTTAAAGTGCTTGAGGACACCTTTCAAAAGTCAGTTTATATCACTTCCTCAGTGTAGCTTTTCAAGTGCCTCATCATATGGCAGAGGGCAGAAGGGAAGAGAGATAGCCAGATACAGAAAGCACTCCCCAAAGTCCTTTTATTCAGGCACTAAGCCTACCTATAAGGGTGGAACCTTCATGGCCTAATCACTTTTTAAAGGCTATACCTGTCTCGCTACTGTTACATTTGCAGTTAAATTTTAACCTAAGTTTTAGAAGGAACAAATATTCAAACCATAGGAGCATGATATTCTTATATTTTGTCCATGCTGCAGCGTACACCAGAATTTACTTTCTTTTCAAGGCTGACATTAGATTGTGTGTATATATATGGCATTTTGTTTATATTAGACATGATATTATAAATATCATTCACTGCTGGACACTTGGGTGGCTTCCACCTTTTGGATATATTTGTGAATATGTTACGAACATGCATGTACAAATACCTATTCAAGAGCCTGGTTTTGGGCTGGGGATGTGGCTTAAGCGGTAGCACGCTCACCTGGCATGCGTGCGACCCGGGTTCGATCCTCAGCACCACATACAAACAAAGATGTTGTGCCCGCCAAAAAACTAAAAAATAAATGTTAAAAAATTCTCTCTCTCTCTCTCTGTCTCTCACTCTCTCTTAAAAAAAAAAAAAAAAAAGACCCTGGTTTCACTTCTTTGTATATACATACCCAGAAATAGAATTGCTACATCATGGCAATTCTATTTGTTTGTCTGGGGTACTGGGGATTAAACCCAGGGCTTTGTGCATGCTAAGCATGCATTCAACCACTAATCTACATTTTTATTTTTTGAGGAACCACAATAAATTTTTTCCATAGAGGCTGTCTCATTTTTATATTCCAACCAGCAATGCGAAAGAGCTCAGATTTCTCTACATTTTTCACCAATGTTTGGTTTTTTTTGATAATAGTTATTCCGGTAAGTATAAAGACATACCCGTGTCTCTGACTGCTTTTAATATATTCTTTGTCTTAGTCCACATGATGTGTTTAGGCGTCTACTTGGGTTTGTTGGGCTTCTTGAAATAATAGATGGACATTTTCCATTAACTGTAGGAAATCTAACATCACCTCTTTGGTAATTATTTTGCCTCATTTTCTTTCTCTTCTCTTTCTAGGACTCAAATACATGTTAGATTTTCTTGCTGTATCTTGTGTTTTTATAGTCTCATTTTTATCTTTCATCTTTTTGTTTCTCTGTGCTTCATTTTGGCTAGTTTATTTTGACCTATCCATAAATTTATGAATTTAGGCTTAATCCATTAAGACAACTTACTGAATTCTTAACTTTGGTTATTGTATTTTTCATCCCTCTAATAATAATAATAATAATAATAATAATAATAATAATAATAATAATTATTTGTAGTACTGGAGATTTAACTCAGGGGTGCTCTACCACTGAACAACATCCTCTGCCATTTTCATTTTGAGACAGTTTAGTTGCCCAGTCAGTTGCCCAGGCTGGCCTCAGACTCCTGTATTGCTGAGGTTACAGGAGTGCATTGTGGAGTCTGGCTTCATCCCTCTAAATTTTTTATTTTCTCTTTCAAATGTCAGCTTATAATGTCTCTTTGATAAACCTTTCTAAATTTTAGCTTACCTCTGTCAATATAGTGTGTGGAGGCTGAGGATGGGATTTGTTTACTTCTGGTTCCTATAGAACTCTGTTCCCTGTCCTCAGAACAACTTGCATTTCATCTGCCACTTACCCCATTCTTATCCCAGTTTGACAAAAGGGAACTCTCTCTCCCAGCTACTTCTCTTTTGGGGCTCATACCCCAAGACAGAGATGGCTCAGCTATTTGAGCTCCTTTGATGTCTGGTATCCTCCTTATTCTCAATTTTTTTCTTGTGTCTTTTGTGCATTTAAGAGAAAATATATATATTTCATCTACTCATTTTAGTTGTTTTTGGAAGGATGGTTGACTGGCATTACTAGAAATGATAGTCCTCCATTGAATTTTTGTTTGATTCTTCAAAAAATTTTTTTGCTATTTTTTTTCTTCTATGGGATTTTTAAGGTAGATTTTGTCTAATGTTAACAGAGCCATCCCTGTTCTCTTTAGTTACTATTTGTATAAAATTTCATTTTCTGTACTTTTACTTTCAAGCTATTTGCATCTTTGGATCTAAAGTGTCTCATATAGACTATATTTGCTGGATCACATATTTTTATCTTTCCTGTCAATCCTGGCCAATCCTTTTTTTTTTTTTTTTAGAG
>NW_025999999.1:2028675-2064356 GCF_001458135.2 Marmota marmota marmota | reverse complement strand
TTTTTTTTTTTTTTTAGAGAGAGAGAGAGACAGAGAGAGAGAGAGAGAGAGAGAGAGAGAGAGAGAGAGAGAGAATTTTAATATTTATTTTTTAGTTATCAGCGGACACAACATCTTTGTTTGTATGTGGTGCTGAAGATGGAACCTGGGCCGCACGCATGCCAGGCGAGCACGCTACCGCTACCGCTTGAGCCACATCCCGAGCCCCTGGCCAATCCTTAATTGGCAAGTTATCTTAACTATTGATAAGGAGACACTTCTATCATTCTATTATTTGTTTTTCATATCTCTTAAAGCTTGTTTTTTTCTCTTATTTTCTGCATTATAGTTTCTTTTGCGTTTAGTTGATTTTTTTAAAGGGAAGTTTTAAAATTCCCTTCTCATTTCCTTTTGTGTACACTCATAGATTCTTTCTTTGTAGTTTCCATGGGGACTGCTAAAATTATAATACTCATAATAAATAACACTAATGGCAAGTAATACTCTGTATAAATACTTGAATTTATCCAGCTTAAACTTTAATAGCATAAACCATGCTCTTTTAGTGACTGTCACCATCCCTTTCAATTGTTGATATCACAAAATTCTCTTTATATTCTGTACCCCAAAACATAAACATAATTCTTTTAAATGCATTAGTCTTTTAAACCATGTAAAAAACAAATACTTGTTAAATACAAGTTTTTATCATTGACCATGCTATTTATCTTTATTGAGAACTTTATTTATGTACTTTTGAGTTACTATCTAGAATTCTTTCATTTCATCCTGTAGGACTCCCTTAAACATCACTTGCGGGGGAGTTCTAGTGGTAACAAATTCCCTCAGCTTTTGTTTATCTGGGAACATCTTAATTTCTCTCTCACTTTTGAAGGACATTTTTGCTGGATATAGGATTTTGGTTAACAGATTTTTGTTTTCTTTCAGAACTTTGAATATATCAACCCCTGCTTTTTGGTCTCCAAAATTTCTGATGAGAAATCTGCTGATAATCTTATTGAGAATCTCTTGCATGTAACGAGTTGCTTCTCTCTTGCTGCTTTTAAAATTCTCTCTTAGGCTCTGTCTTTTGAACATTTGATTATAATGTGCCTTGCTGTGGGTCTCCTTGAGTTCATCTCACTTGGATTTGGCTGAACTTTTTGAATATTTACATTCATACCCTTCATCAAATTTGGGATGTTTTCATTCACTTTGTTTCTTTGAATAATTTCTCTCCACCTTTCTATCTTCTCCTTCTGGATCTCCTACAATGAGTATATTGGTCAATTTGGTGGCATCCCTGAAGTCCCTTAGCTCTGTTTATTTTTCTTCAATATTTTTTTCTTTTCATTCCTTAGACTCTACAATTTCCATTGTCCTATATTTAAGATCACTGACTCTTCTCTTTGTTCAAATATGCCTTTAAATCCCTCTTGTGATTTTTTTTTTAAATTTTTTATTGTGGGTTGTTCAAAACATTACAAATTTCTTGACATATCATATTCGACACTTTGATTCAAGTGGGTTATGAACTCCCACCTTCACCCCATACACAGATTGCAGAATCACATCAGTTACACATCCATTGATTTACAAATTGCCATACTAGTGATTTTATTCTCTTTTTTATTGCTGAGTAAAATTCCATTGTGTATACATACCACATTTTTTTAATCCATTCATCCACTGAAGGGCATTTAGGTTGGCTCCACACTTTAGCTATTGTGAATTGTGCTGCTATAAACATTGATGTGGCTGTGCCCCTGTAGTATGCTGTTTTTAAGTCCTTTGGGTATAGACCGAGGAGAGGGACAGCTGGGTCCAATGGTGGTTCCATTCCAAGTTTTCCAAGGAATCTCCATACTGCTTTCCAGATTGGCTACACCAATTTGCAGTCCCACCAGCAGTGTATGAGTGTATCTTTTTCCCCCACATCCTCCCCAACACTTATTATTGTTTGTATGCATAATAGCTGCCATTCTGACGGGAGTGAGATGAAATCTTAGAGTGGTTTTGATTTGCATTTCTCTAATTGCTAGTGATGATGAATATTTTTTCCATGTATTTGTTGATTGATTGTACATCATCTTCTAAGAAGTGTCTCTTCAGGTCTTTGGCCCATTTATTGATTGGGTTATTTGTTTTGGTTTTTTTGTTTTGGTGTTTAGCTTTTTGAGTTCTTTATATAGATTAGCGCTCTATCTGATGTGTGAGGGGTAAAAATTTGTTCCCAAGATGTAGGATCTCTATTCACTCACAGATTGTTTCTTTTGCTGAGAAGAAACTTTTTAGTTTGAGTCCATCCCATTTATTGATTCTTGGTTTTAATTCTTGCACTAAAGGAGTCTTATTAAGGAAGTTGGGGCCTAATCCCACATGATGAATATTAGGGCCTACTTTTTCTTCTATTTGATGTAGAGTCTCTGGTTTAATTCCTAGGTCCTTGATCTACTTTGAGTTGAGTTTTGTGCATGATGAGAGATAGGGGTTTAATTTCACTTTGTTGCATATGGATTTCCAGTTTTCCAGCACTATTTGTTGAAGAGGCTATCTTTTCTCCAATGCATATTTTTGGCACCTTTGTCTAATATAAGATAACTGTAATTATGTGGGTTAGTCTCTGTGTCCTCTATTCTGTACCATTGGTCTACCAGTCTGTTTTGGTGCCAATACCATGCTGTTTTTGTTACTTTTGCTGTAAAGTATAATTTAAGGTCTGGTATAGTGATGCTATCTGTTTCACTCTTCCTGCTAAGGATTGCTTTAGCTATTCTGGGTCTCTTATTTTTCCAGATGAATTTCATGATTACTTTTTCTGTTTCTATGAGGAATGTCATGCTACCAAAAGCACTACATAGTTGAACTTTCTATGCAGTAAGTACCTTGCAATGAGCTTTCCTGCTTTTGGGGATTCCTTGACATGATTATTTTATTTTAGTGTTATTTTTCCAGTTATTTCATGTTTTTATAACTTCTCTTCCCAACTAGTCCAATGTTTCTAATTTGTAAAGTATAGGTTTTTAAATAGGGGCTCTTAAATCCAAATGGTCATGATGTATTATCTTTAGACTAAATAATATATCTTGCACATATGTAAATGTATACAACACCTGAGACTGAAATAATCTAAAAGCATTGGTGCCATCATAGTAGTTTTTCTTCAACAAATATTTTTTTAAAAAAAATCTATGGATATTAGGGTTGAGGGTGTAGCTAGGATATAGTGCTTGCCTAGCATGTGAAAGGCCCTAGGTTCAATCCCCAGCACAACAACAACAAAATTAATGCATATTAAAACTACAACTACTTTCTCATAGTACTCTGAAATATTTTTACATAAAAGAGTCTTAAGGAAATATTGTAGCCATTTCTATAATTTCTTAAAGAATAGTGCTCTTCAACAAATACTTGAAAAAAATGTTCAACATTATTAGCAATTAGGGAAATGCAAATCAAAACTTTACTGACATTTTATCTCATGCCAGTCAGAATGGCAGTCATCAAGAATATAAATAATAATAAATGCTTGATAGGATGTGGAAAAAAAGGAACACTTTTACACCCTTGGTAGTACTTGGTAGTAAATTAGTACAACTACTATGGAAATCAGTATGGAGGTCCTTAAAGGACTAGGTATGGAGCCATCCTATGACCCAGGTAAACCACTGCTTGGTTTTTATCCTGAAGAATTAAAGTCATCTTACTAGAATGGTAACCTGCATACCCATGACACAGCTATATCAATGTTTATAGCAGCACAATTCACAATAGCCAAACTGTGGAATTAGCCTACATGACCATCAAGCAATTAGACTACATGTCCATCCAAAATAATGGATAAAAGGAAATGTAGCATATATACATTATGGAATTTTATTCATGCATAAAGAAAAATGAATTTATGTAATTTGCAGGGAAATGCATGGAACTTGAGACCATCATGTTAAGGGAAATAAGTCGAACTCAGAAAGTCAAGGGTCAAGTTTTCTCTCACATGTGGAAGCTAGAGAGGAAAAGAAAGGTGAAGGTGGAGCTCCTAAAAATCAAAGGAAGAGCAGGTGAGGAAAAGGACCAATGGTGGAAGATGGGGAGGGAGTGGGGAAATGGTGGAGTTGATATTGGTTAAATTATATTGTTATATTATATGCATGTATGAATACATAACAACAAATCTTATCAATATATACACCTATCATGCACCAATAAAAATGCAGAAAAAAGAGTAGACCTCTTATACTTTTCTTATTTTATATCTTCCATTTCAAGTGCAAACCCAAAGTTAATTAAATATTTGATTAATATATGAATAGCTTAAAACCTACCTTATCTGCCAATAATAGTTTTGTAAAGGTTTTTTGGTAAGCTGATCTACTTCAAAATTTTCACTTTCTGTTTTGATAGCATTTGTCAGTGCTTTCAGCTACAACAAAGAAAAAAGCTCTTTATTATATTTCATCCACTTGTAACCATTATTCCAATTCATCTGTACATATGTAAATGTATAGGGATTTGCAGCAGAAGCATAAATGTATAACTAGTTTGTGTATTATTATTTCGTCTTCCAAAATATATTTCATATAAAAACCTTGGGTCAGAACTGAGAAGAGCCTCAATATCTAAGAATAAATATCATACCTTGAATATACTAGGCAATCAGTTCATCAATTGATAAAGAAATGCCATTAGATGGCAGATCAAGTACAGATTATGCATCTTATCTTCCACCTAAAATCTCATGGTTACAGAAAAAAATCTGTCTATCCATAAAGACTTTGCCATCATCACATCCACACCTGAAAACCTATACTGATAACTATCTATGCCTTTCTATAACAATATAAATGCATAACATAGGAAAATAAGAAAAAATAAAATCAAGAAAAAAGATATACTGAGAATGTATAAAACACATATCTTAAACATATTTTTATAGAGAAATAAAACTGAAGAAAACTATACCCTAAAATCCTTGCAGGAGAAATGTGTCAGTTAAGGGTAACTTTCGGGAACTTTAAGACTAAAGTAAACTTCTCACACTTTCACTGGAAGACAAATGAAAGGACCTAAACACATAGGAAGACACTGTATTCCTGGATGAAGAAATCCAATTTTTATAAAGACAAGATTTCTTTAAAAATTAATATAACAACTACCATCATATGTAAGAACCAATAAAGATAAAATTAATATAATGATATAATGCAATCACAGTTAAAACAGTAACAGGAATCTTAAAAAAAGAAGGTGGCAAACTAATTCCAAAGTTGGCATGAAAGATCAAATCTATAAAAGTATTCAAAAACACTCTAGAAATGACAAGAGAAGGCACTTGTCCCATGACATATCAGAGTTTAATTATTAAATATTATAATGAAAACAGGATAGGACTAGACCAATATGTCAGTGGAATAAATAATCCTTAAACAAGATTACATCACTATGTCCAGCTGCTTTATGAGAAAGGCAGAATTTAAAGTCAGTAGAGAAATGATGCTGTTTAACTATTAGGCTAACTTTTGGGGGATTATGTATTGAGTTGGAATTCAGTTTTGCCCAAGACACAGCTATAAATTCTAGATATAAAGCCTAGAAATTACACACACACACACACACACACACACACACGTGCACACATATCACAAAAATATACAGAAAATTGTTTTTATAATTTGTACATCAGACAACAGGCACTATCAATTGCCCTTGAATGATCGTTTTTCTTAGAGAATTCCTATACCTAAGAATCAATAACAATAATATCATTATATATTACAAACAATGATCCTAAGAGGTTATTATTTTATGCAAAGCCATGCATACTATATGAAAAAATAAACCTGAAATTTCTCTATGTATAAATAGATAGTATGCTATGAAATAAAATCATTATTGCTAAATTAGACTTTAAAGATGAGATAACATTGTTGGAGAAAATTGTATAAAGTAGAAATCTATAAACCATGACACTTTTTTAGTGACCTGAATCTAAACTTCAGAGTTGGTTCCTCCATTCATGAAAACAATGGCTGTAGTAAGTGAAAAGTTAGAATATTCAATGTCTGTCTTATTCCAGTGTTGGCGTTGTTCACCTATTAAATTTTCCTACACAATGCCTAACATGAAAATTCAAATAAGTCCTATGGTTTTTGTATTTACATCTTAAAAAGCAAACATTTATGGGGCTGGGGTTGCAGTTTAGTGGTAGAGCGCTTGCCTAGCAGGCGTGAGGCACTGGGTTCGACACCTGGCACCACATACAAATAAACAAATAAAATAAAGGTATTGTGTCCATCTACAACTAAACAAATATTTTTTAAAAAGCAAACATTTATTAAGGTGTAATTTCATGTCAAGCTTACTGAGATGTCTTGGTGACTCTAACAGAATTGGCTAGTTAATTAAATAAATACCTCATTAGGTAGGTATTTAATTTCATAGGTACTCATTAGTTGAAAGAGATTTATCAAACTGCCTTTCCTGAAAGAAACTCAGCAGAGAATTTAAACAAGAGGTACAAGTTTGTAAAAATAATTGGTAGGTAGCCCCTTTTATTCCTCTTCAAAATTTATATATCCTTCATAATGTCATTAAATGACTGTTTGGATTAGTCATCCATCATATTTGAATTAAGTCAAAACTCTTAAATTTGACTTGAGATTCATGATCTCTGATATTTTTACTAAAAAATTTATTATAAAAGAGATACACGAGGGTTGGGGTTGTGGCTCAGAGGTAGAGTGCTCGCCTAGCACAGGTGAGGTCCTGGGTTCGATCCTCAGCACCACATAAAAATAAATAAATAAAATAAAGGTATTGTGTCCAACTACAACTAAAAAATTTTAAAAATATATTAAAAAAGAGATACATGACTCTTTTAAGTCCTACTCATTTAAAATATTCTTATTGAGTCATAGGACCAACAATACCACTGATTAGTAAGTAAATTATTTATATGCGTAAAATATCCTGCAGAATGTCTGAAGCTATCTCTTCAGACAGTCCTAATTTCTTTTCAGAAAATGGAAATCAAACCATTGTTCTAACTGGTTCAATATTTACAGTGCTAAGGGAAAATATTCTACAATAACTTGATCTGTACTAAGATCTTTTTCTTTCTGATTATTAAATGTTCAGCTCTATAACTAAAACAAAAGCCATTCTCACCTTCTCATACAGCAGCTGAGATAAATTCTGTTGCTGTCTCTCCTGAAAACATTCATAAAATTGGAGCAGCCTAGCACATAATACTTGTTCTTTATTGAAGAGAGGGTGATGGCTGAATTGCAAACCCACAATGTTGAGATCTATTTGGTACATTTCTCTGTGACCTTCCATTTTGCTCCTCAAAGAGCTTCCTAGGTCATATTTAATTGCCTTTTAAAGAAAAATGTGTATACAATGTTAATTTTATGCTATTCCTTTTTAAATTACAAGTAACATGACAATTGTAGAAAAATCAAAAGATATGGAAAAGCTAAAAACAATAATTCAGTCTTCTTTGAAATTGATTATGGCTTAAATTTTTAAAATATATTTGGATTACAGTACTTTAATTATATTGCTATGGTCTATTGCCATCTACCTCACTATTGTTTACCAGTGGAAGTTGTACTTTCAAATTATAAGATGAAAACAAATTTCATGTAGGGACATTATGACAGATATTAACTTTTGGGTCGAGTTTGGTGTATTGCTCATCTGGGTATCAGAGCTAAATGATGACTTATTAAAGCATTGTTTCTAAATCATTATACTGATAGTCATCTGGAAAATTCCACTAAGTTATCTGGATCATTTAAGCAAATTCTACATTAACAAATACTCTTTGTATATGAGACTGTCTCCATCTAGGGGTACTAGATTGTTCCAAATTAGTTGAAGTCTATAGAACTTAAGTTATATGCAAAATGATTCATGCATGTTTCACCCACTATTTTGAATTTAAGCATGTGTATCTGAATATGCATGTGATTGGTTTTTGCGATATAATTTGAGGTGGGTGAATTACTTAACAGGGAGCCTAATCCATTAATGCATAGCCACCCCCAGTAAAAGCCATGACTGTATCCACCTGAGGAGAGCACTGAGCTCCTCTCCCTGGGTTAGTATGGTATAAAATGACACGCTTCTATAGTTTGAATGTTGCTTGTCCCTTCTGAAACTCATCTTGAAATTTAACTGCCACTATGAGATATTAAGAGGTGAGATCAGGTAGGGCCATTAAAGAGGTGATTAGGATTTTGCCCTCATGAGTGGATAAACCCATTCATGTGATAAATGGGTTATCTTGAGAGTAGAACTAATATAAAAGACAGTTCGGCTAGATCTCTTGAAATGTTCCCTACCTATCATCATGTGATGATCTGGGTCGTTTGAGAACACTGCGAACAAGATCATCCCCAGATGTAGTCCCTCAATTCTGGACCAGGACAATGAGACAAAACAAACCTATTCTCTTTAAAAATTACATGGTCTGTGGTACTGTATTATAGTCTATACTACTGTAGTACAGCTGCTGTTATGCTGAAAAAAGTGCTGTCTCACTCCAAATCTGTAGTGGCAGGATCAAGGATCCTCAAGGACTGTAGGCCACCAGAATGGTGGCTAAATCTCTGCCTCCCTACTCTTTCCTGAGTTGGGAACCTTCCTTACTGGATTTCAGGGAGAATGGCCATAAAGCTTGTTTTTAAAAAATTAATATTTGTTAAGTTCTTATTCTCTATGTAAGGGCCAACTCAGATTCCACCTAAGGGATTTAGTCAATTGGTTACAAACTAGTAAATTGATCATCACCAGGAAAAAAACACCAAGGGGGAAAAACAGCTTCAGTTCTAAACAACTAAATTACAAATGAGAGATGCCCATGTGGTTAAGCAGATTAGGAGCTAGATGGATAATAACTATGTTGCTACTTGCTTTAGGTTTCTATTAGAGTGACATAAACCTTTGCCTTTGATTTTGTCTTGTTGAGTACTTACTGATTGTGGTACTCAGGAGCTAGAGGACAGTAACAGATGGTGGAATTTCTAACAACAACCAAAGGAAGTGAGTTTAGACTGGAGAGCAAAAGCTAAAGGTAGAAGTGACTGTAGGCTTTACATATCTGAAGAGGTATCATACAGGTGAAGTACTTTATGAGTTCTCTGTTGGCCAAACAAGGTCAGATAAGTAGAAGTGATCAGGAGGCAGATTTTAGTTCAATAACAGAAAATAATAAACAATGAGAACTGTGCAACACTGGAATGAATTCTCCTGGGTGGCAGTAAGCTCCCAGACACACTGGCTATAAGCAGTGATTAAATGAGAGGCTTAAAAAGGCTTCTTGAAACAGATAACTGTGTTACACCAAAAGCACAAAGATCAGGGCAACAATGGATTAAAGCCCAGATAAAAGCACAAAATGACCAGACATTAAGGAAATACCACTTACATACACCATAATGGGCATGATTTAAAAGATAGACAATACCAACTATTGGCAAGAATATAAAACAGAACTCTCACAAGCTTCTAGTTTGTGAATCATTTCCTAGAGTCAACTGGAAAACTGTTTGGCCTTATATAGTAAACAGAACACATACAAACTTATAATCAGCATTTGTATTCTGAGATATTTACCCAACAGAAAATATATACACATATATTAGTCAGAATGCATGTGCAGAAATTACACAGCAGTGTTATTAGTAATAGATAATACTGGATGCATCTTGTATCAATAGCAGAAGAGGTAAATAAATAAATGTATTTTTCGTACCATTCTACCTAGGAAAAAAATGAGCAAATTATTGTTGCGCACAACATAGAGTATTTAGTTTATGATTCCATTTATGTGAAATAAGCAAAACTAACAGGCAAGAGTAATCACAGTGGTAGAAGTTATATTAGTAGTTACTTTGAATACTACTCATTACTTTTATCAAATTAGGATCATATGTAATTTTGTATTCTGCTTGTTTTATTTCACATTTTATTTTGAGCACTTCCCCATATCATTAAATATTCACCAAGAACATAATCTTAAGGGCCAATTAATATTTTAATTCAATTAATATTTTAATTCAATTTAACCAGACTTAATATCTTTAGAGGGAAAAATAAAACCACAACTTATAATTGATATTATGAGAATTTCAACCATGATTACAAATAAACTGTTTCTGATTACCTTCCTATATATGGTCTTTAGTGCTGGATTTAAAGATTCCTTGCTTATATTTAGTCTGAAATTCCATGACTGTTTAATAGGTGAAGGTAATGACATTATTTCTCCACTTTCTTCAAACCAACACTTTCCCTATCAAAAATATTTTTAAAATATATTAATTAAACATTCACTAAAAACAAATGCCATACTATCTATGAGTGGTTTAGCTTCTTAGCTGATACACTTGCCTTTTCTAATTTAAGTAGACGGTTTTCCATTTTGTTGCAGGTCTTTTTATATATTTTTGGCTTTCTCTGAACACAGAATCCTTCATCTTCTAAAATGCGTGGTATCATACCTTTTGGCAGTTTACACTGGTTGGCCACTTAATAACAAAACTTAGGTGTTAATTTAAAGTCCCAAATAGAGGAACAAATACAGAAAACTTACATGATTTTAGATCAATACTTCTTATTAATCCAGCATACAAAGAAGTGATTATCCTAAATATGACTCATTAATGACTTAAATATTTTACTGGAAAAGAACATTACCTGGGGAACTACTTGGCACAAAAATATTTGCCTGCTGTTTTTTGATTTGTTCTTGATCATCTTCATATTCTGCAGCTTTTATTTCAATTAAATCTGCAAAAAGGATTTCTTCCATAAAATCTTCATCTTGGCTCTCAGCAACATTTTGTGAATTATCACCAAGGGAAAAGTGTTTGAAATAACTATCATTTACTGACTTCTGTTGATATCAAAAAGAAAAATAAGTCTATATCCTTGTCCCCAATGGTCAATATAAAGATAAGTGTACTAGAACTTTACTGTGATAGTTCTTTCTGATTCACCTCACCCAGACAAGTGCTAGCTGAAACTCTTATAATGAAACTTCCTTGAGAAATTAATTTAAGGCTTAGTATTACACAACATGATTTTTCAATAATCCATTTTTGCAATTGCCCAATGAAAGACTGCTGAAATAGAACTAACTTAATCCTCTCCTGTCCTATGGAAAATGCCCAGAGATACTGGACCATTATATATCAAGTATGATAATCTAAAGTTATCAGACCATATGGTCTTAACACACCCCCCCCACCTTTCTTTTTAATCATTCAAAGAGCAATATTACCCAAAATTATGTGGAATAGATATATTTCCTTGAAGATATTTAAGAAAAAGAAAGAAGATTTAACATAGAAGCCTATGATATGTGTATGACAAACTATAACATATGTGTTATGTTATCTATATATGTGCATACAGATTATAACATATAGACACAGTATCTTTAATAATGTATCATTTGAACAGAGTCCCAAAGACAATATGGGATAAAGCATGAGGATAACGAAGAATCTTCTAGGCAGAAATACAGGTACAAAGACAATAAGGCAAGAGCATGTTGTGAGGAACAGAAGGACATTCATGTGGTGGGAGGTTAGGTGAAAGGGGGAAAAGGGAAAACAGGAGAATTGAAATGAAGTCAAGAGGCACTAAGGGGGACACAGCATGTAAACCTTGAAGGCTCCTGTAAGAACTTCAGCTTTTATTTCAGAATGGCCTTTCTCAGATTTTTAACAGGATCACTCTGACTATTGTATGGTATGGAAAACTGGTTATAAGAGCATCAGCGAATTCAGAGGGAGACTATGACAATGGTCCAGAAGATAATTTATGGTGACTTAAACTAGGGTGATACCTATAAAGGTAGAAAAAAGTGAGTCAGATAATGGAATATTTTGAAGGTAGCGCCAACAGGATTTGTGATGAACTGGATTTGAGGCATGTGAGTAAAGGAGGATCCAAGGATGACACCAAGTTTTGGCTGAGCTATTGAAAAACTGGAACTGCCGTTTACTACTATGGTTATTTATGTAACCTCTGTGTTTTTGCATGTATGGGCATAAGTACAAGAAAGATAAGAAAGAATGACAATTAGTGCTTATTTTGGGACAGTGGGGTTTCAGATGATTTTCATTTTATTTCTCATGGTTTTCTGCATTAAGTTTTTATAGTTAACATTTTTATTTGTGAACGTTTTTATTTGTTCAAAATTTTAAAAGACAAGGTTTTCATTAAGGAAAAAACAGTTAATGAAAAAGGAATGAAAAGACTAGAGGAGAATGCAAAGAAAAAATTGGAAGAGATTGGGAAGTAAGTAAGAAGACAAATGGGAGTCCAAAGGAATTGAAAGGAGGATCTTGGGGATGCAGAAATGGCTGAGAGGTGTCAGAAGATGTTAGGTGGGATGATTGGGAATAGGACGTTCTGGGTGGTGGGGGCCTCAAGAGAACTGTGGAGAGATTTGAAGGTTCAGAGGAACTGGAGAAAGTTCTAGCAACAGGAGCAAATAGGGGGGCTAGTGAGACTGACAAGTCAGGAGAGGACAGGGAAAGACTGGTGAGACTAATACTGCAGGAAAGGGCAAGCACAGAGCAGCAGTAGACTGAGGAGTGCGAGAGGGACTGGGAAGGGTCTAGGAGTGGCCTCTGAGGGATGGAGACTGGGGAAACTATCAGGGCTAACAAAGATCATGGAGAACAACATGAAGCACTTAGAAGGCAGAACAGCAAAGGAAGGAAACACAGGCTTTAGAGCTTATGCTCCCCAGCTCTATCAGTGCTCAGCTCTCTGCGCCCAGGTTCCCTCACCTCAAGAGTCAAGATAACGATAATACCTATCTCTCAGGGTTATGATGAGACCTGAATAACACAGTCCACTTTGAAAACAGTATATCACTGGGTATCTAGTAAGCACTCAATAAGTGTTGGGTATTATTATTTTTATGAACAATCTCTCTTTTCAAAGAAAAAAGGAAGGCACAATAATAAAAATGTCATCTCTCATCCAACCATTACATTTTATACATTTAAGAAAGAGTTGCTTTTCCTGATAGCAAGGATGTGGGAGAGAGGGGAACAAATCCAACCTGCTCTGACGACTGGTCCAAAGCTGAGCCTTCTTCACCACTCAGAATGAAAAATGAAAGACCTTCATCCAACAAAACTTCAGTCTGTGGGTTTTAAACAATAGTAAACCAGCATTCAGTGTTTAAATGAAGACCTTTTCTGCTTAATAAGCAAAGAACAGCAGGAATGAATTATTTTTTATCAAGTTATATTTAGCTTCCAGTCTTTTCAGTTCATGAGTTTTTAGTTTTGTTTTTGTTTTTTTAATGTTCTAGTAACTGCAATAAAAATCATTAAAGTAAGTCAAAATCTCTGTCCTCCCAAACTATCTTCTTACTTTAGTCTGAGAATTAAGAGCACTACCTTGCCTTGTAGCTTGATCAAAATGCTGATACTGGTCAAATTTCCCTCTACTGTCAAGTGTTCATGGATGCAGACAAGCACCACCTCACTGCACAGTCTGGTGCCATTATAAGTGACTAAAGTTTTAAAAGTTCCGTAGTCTTCATTAACTTGCTGATCAATACACCCTGTTTTTCCATACTGTAAAGTCTGACTCTTTGAAATATAAATCACATTGCTTCTTTCTCACAGAAGCATATTAAAATAAACTGTTTTAAGAGGGGGTTGTAAAGGAATCAATTCTGTTAATGAGGTAAAACTAATAGCTACTAGGAATCAAAGAATTTTTGAAAATGTAAAATGTGAAAATTGATCTTATATCCTGTTGTATCTACAGTTTAGCTGTCATGTTATCTTTCAGTGTGTCACCTTGCAACAATGCTGCATATATTCTCAATATGTATTTTTACTTCCATCATCTCTGCTCATCTTAAAACTACTTCCATTATCTCTGCTCATCTCAAAACTACTGTCAAATACTTACAATGAAAATTCTTTTGAGCCCATTTCTCTTTCTTTTTACCTCTTTTCTTTATACTCAATGGTTCAACCTCTGCAAACATTTTGTTAGTCATAGTTTTTATTATTTTTAATTAAATCCAATTTAGGTATACTCTTATTCATATGTTGAATTTAAAATGTGCACAAACATCATTTTTAATCTGCTTTTATTTCTAACTTAGTTAAAATGTTTTTAATTAAGCACCCAAGAGAGGCACTGTGGAGGAGATAAAGATGAATTAAAAACAACAAACAAAGGGGCTGGGGTTGTAACTCAGGTACAGTGCTCGCCTGGCATGTGTGAGGCACTGGGTTTGATCCTCAGCACCATATAAAAATAAAATAAAGGTATTATGTCCACCTAAAACTAAAAATAAAACAACAACAACAAACAAACAACAACAATTCTTACATTTTAAAATTTGCAGATTTAAATACTCTAGTGCTTGTGGCAGAAGTTACTAGCTGTACATCATTGTTTTTTTTCTCCTACCTCTAATAACAGAACCTATTTTTAGCTGGATGCCTAGACACTGCTCCCATATTCTCTACTGGAAATGCTGTGTGCAGTCTGCATGTCTTGTCCCACAAGATTAACCTGCAATCCTTTGGTTATTTGCTCCTCCCTTTTCTTTGGCTTGCAAATGAAAACAGTGGAGCCATGCCATGAATTTAAGAGATGAAAAGCACATGTTGAAGACAGCAGAACTCCCCCATCAGCCTGAACAACTTATTGTTAACACCAGAAAGAAGAAAAGCTTCACTCTTAAGACATTTTACTTAAATCTTTTTGTTACAGCTACTTAACCTATACTTTTAATAATACAGTTGCCCAAAATGAATTGTTTTGTCATTCATGTTTCAAGTATGCAATCACATACTGAATTTTAGAACAAAATCTGTAATTTGGGGACCATCTATAGTATTTTTAGAATAACTAATTGGAAGGTCAGAAGGCTAAGGTGGCTCTAGGACCCTGAATTTCTATAAGTAAACCGAAACACAACTCAGCATGAATGATCATATCCTGTCGCGACTTCTTGCCCGCAAGGAAGACGCAACACTCGGGAATCTTCTTTCAGTAGTTTATTTCAGGCCCCTGATAGTTCTTCTTCTCTCTCTCGGATGCCCCTCCCAGCCTTAATAAAGCATCTCAAGCCCCAATGCAAAGCAGCCACGTGGAGCTTTCTCATAGGGTGATGAAAAGTCATGCGCCAACTCTCCCAAATAAGGAGTTGTTTGTCACAGACCACAGCGGAGCCAGCGCCATCTTGTAATGGCGACCATAATTTGCATAAACGGCAGAAGCGGCTCACCACAATATCCTAAGAAAATGAAACTCAAAGTTTCAATCAGAAACTGCCAGCTAACCTCTCAATAGGATGTGAAGGCTACTGTTCCACTTTAATGTTTTCTTTGCCTTGTATATTTTGTGAAAGTTCTACCCTCATGCCCCTTTGGTGGAGCCCTAACTACCTGCAGTCTGGAGTTGCCTAATTCATGAACTGCTTTTTGCTCAAATAAACTCTTCAAAATTTTAATGTGCTTAAGTTTACCTTTTAACAATAAAAATTAATATAATTTAAGGATGAAAGTAAGAAGAAATAGGGAATGTCAAGAAGAAATAGGGAATGACTGCAAATGGACATAAGACTTCTTTTTGGAATGATGAAAATTGCCTAAAACTAGACTGTGTTATTGATTACGTAATTCTGTAAGTTAAATGAAAGTCATTGATCATAGGGTTAAAATGGGTGAATTTTCTCTAGAAAAGGTATACATCCATAATGCTGTTTTATAAAGTTTTTTTAAAAAAAGTTATTCACCTTAAACCATTGATATATTTTAGAATCAATGAGCATCTCAGTTGAAGATTTTTCCCCTTGGTTAATCTGAAACACAACAAAAATAAATTTTTATAAAAATAAACATAATTATGCTCATCAATAATCTGTCCAAAATGAATAAATCAAGACTTCTCAATATTTTTCTTTTTAAAAATATATGTATGTATTTCCCTTAAATGTCACATAGAATTACTATAACGAAATCATTTAACATGTCTTTGCTTTAGGTTTGATATCACAGCAGTGCTGAGACTAAAGGAAAAAAAAAACAGGAAAGAACATAAAGGCTTTTAGACCTAACGAGCTCAATGGAGGCTGGGGGTGGGGGTAAGTGATAAAGGATTTGCCTAATGTATGTAAGGCTCTGAGTCTGACCCCCAGCATTGCAAAAAACAAAGCAAAACAAAAATGAACTGAGCTTCAGCTTATTATTCAGGTCATTATGTTACATGTTTCATTTAAAACAGTACATTTTTTTTGAAAAAACAGGAAAATTTTAAAAAATCTTACCTTAGCATTTTTTAGTTTTTCTCTTACTTTGCCTCTCAGTGTCTCTATAATGTTTTGATTTTCTTCTGTATCTAACTCTATCAGAAAATAAACATAATATAGAGTTCATAACATTTTCTTTTTTATAAGTTTTTAATACACTTTTTAAAGTTGTCAATGGATCTTTATTTTACTTATATGTGGTGCTGAGGATCTAACCCAGTGCCTTCCACATGCTAGGCAAGTGAGCCATAACCTCAGCCCGCATAATACTTTCTTATAATTAAACATCAATAACATCAAGAGTACCTGTTAAATATCTGAACTGCATGCATTTCTAAGCATCATGACAACTATGAAGACTAGGTCATTGCCCCATGAGAGCTCAGAACCTAAGACCAATGGATGTCCCTTGCATCTCCTAATCTGGAATCAAAAAATTATCTATGATGAATTTTGCTACTTTTGTGACTTCTCTTTTTGTCACTTTCCTTTTCTGATTCTTCAGACAAACTAACTTTTATCTTTTTCCTGTTGGGAAAAAAAAATCCATGAGAACAGTCATATTCTATATAGACTGTTCTGTGGAATATACAAATATACAGATATCAAAGCTGTTTGATTAAACTGGAAGAAAGGAATTGAAGTAGGACAGAAGAGGCTGGGCACCTGAGGAATTTTCAAAACTACCAACCACAATAACCTCTGCAGACATCCTGCTGATCTGACAGGAGGAGAAGCTTAATTATGGCAAGGGTGTTTTGGGTGGGGGTACCAGGTCTGCTGCAGAATCTGAAAGGTAAAGAGGTAAATCTCTAGGTACCTATTTTAAGTACTTAAGTCAGTTTTGTAAAATCAATGTAATACTTCTAACCCCTACTTCAGCAAGCGCTTAGAAGAAATAAGCAAGCGCTTCTAAGCAAGCGCTTAGAAGAAGGCTCGAGCCTTCTGTGTCCCTAAAGACTGATTTAATAATACTAATTAAGTATTATTATTTAATAATACTAATTAAGTATTATTTTCTGCTCATCCACTGGATGATCTACCAGATGTATTGAGAAGGACAAAGGTCACAGTCCTGGACATAAGAAGGAGGACCTGCTGGTCATTTTGCCTAACACTGTGTCTTTTCCTCTCCCTAACTAAATACTGCATGGGTGGAAGTAAAGGGTAATATAGATTTAAATTACAATAGGACATGAAAAAATTTTAGTCTCAAATATAACATTCCTTGGAATAATTTAAAAATAATCAGTCACTTTGTTTACACTCTATTCCCAGATTTTACAATGGCACATGACATATAATAGATGCTCAATAAACATCTGTTGAATGAATGAACCGGAGGTCAACCATTATTTATTTTTCTCCCCAAGTCTTGGCACTTCTTAAAGCAGGTTCTGTTACCTATGTATGTTTAAGTTCTAACAGTCTCAAGCACTAGTGAATTCTCCATGTTTTCAGAGAAAGATGGAGAAAATAGAACTTATTTTATTATATGCATTGACTCTTCTATGTATTTCTCTACGCCAATCTTGTATTATCTGGTAAATTTAATTTACACTTAAACTCATTCCTTAAGAAACTGTGTTCCTAGCTGAAACTCTACCATAGGAGTAATCATTTATGATTTTAAAAATAAAAATCAAGAATATCAAAATTGTGAAATACTTAATGAAAACCTTTTGAGAGATGTGTGTCTTCAATTTCTTCTACTGAACTGGTAACTGTCTCTTCTGAAATCTGCAAAAATTTTTTAAAAAGCAAAAAATCACAAAGGATTAACTTGCATCTTTCTGTTTTGTCTTTGAATATCTTTTATGTGTTCATCAACCTGTTGACCATCATCTCCTTTAAAATGCATTTCATACCTTTTGACTGTTTTCTTAAATTACATCTTTTAATTAACTTATCCAAGCTCTCTCTCTATATATGGTGGAACTTTAAGAAATTGCTCTTTGTAATATCAGAAAGTATCTTTTAATAATAAAATCCACAGGTTAACTCTTAGTGTTCATATATTACCTACTTCGTATATCTTCTAGGAGAGTCAAATGGGATCAGATACACATGAAAAGAATTTGAAAATTCAACACTACCAACCAGTGTTAATTATTACTTGATTACTCTGTAGCATTTGACAATGTTAAGAACCCTTACTGTCTGGAAACTTTCCATATTCTTGCCCCTCTATTCTTAAATTTCTTATTCCCTGTATTCTTTAATGGTCATGCTTCTCTCCATAGACTACAGGTAGGTGCATTCCAAGGCTGTGGAGAGTGCATGGCTTCCAAAATCTGTGTCTCCAGCCTTGAATGCTTTCCTGAGCATCGAAACCATATTTCAATAATTCTAGTTGAATGTTCTACCATAATTAAAAGTTTAGTATGTTAATAGTAAATATTCTAAAGTAAACTAAACTAGCAATGTTAAATCCTTTGTAGTGATATGGAATATACTTTTCCTGTTAACTTTAAGAAATGTAATTTCAAAGACTATTATAGTTGCTATAGCTACTAGTTAAATATATATACTAGTTAAAAGAACAATTATCCATGATAACAAATTACTATGGAGATGGAAGGAGAGCAAGAAGACACACATCAGCTTTACCATCACATTTAAAACATGGATTTGTGTCAAATGCCAAAAAGCAAGATACTAACATGATCGTGATAAAAACATTATTATGATAGAAGTACAGTCTATCAACTTTCTGAAAGAACTTCCAATTATTCTTACACCATATTTTAAAATTACTGAATAAAGTCAACATGAACTAAGATGTTCCCTTACTTCTTATTCAACTTTTAATATCTTCCTTAAGATAATTAATACTACCTAATTCTATTCTTGACCAAGAGATAGCAACTCTTGGAGGTATGATGAAACATCAACCCTGAAAAATGACTGACAGAGGTCTGCCTTTAAGTCTCAATATTTTTGCCCAACAATCCTATTTTAATAATTTTCCATCTCCATTTAGAAGGCAGGGACAAAAATATGAATCTTAATTGAGTTATTCTAAGAGACAGGTAAATATTTGTCCATATATGTTTCAATAACTGACTAGACAAAAAAATTTTTTTTGGTCCTGGGGATTGAATCCAGGGGTGCTCTGCCACCAAGCAATATCCCCAGCTTCTTTATCATTTTTTATTTTGAGACAGGGTCTTGCTAAGTTGTTGAGGTTGGCCTCAAACTTGTGATTCTGCTGCCTTAGCCTCCCCAGTCACTAGAAATGTAGGCGTGCATTTATACCCAAAATTTTTTGAGCAAAGCAGGAAACAGATTGCTGGCTGGCTGAGACATGAATATATGGATATTTAAGTTGGAGGATAATTAAATAAATACATAAGTAAATCATCTCTAAAGCTCCCTATTCTATTACTGACAGACTTAATAAAAGAGTATAATTCGTACCTAATACCTCTCCTATTAACATATGAATTAAATGATTTGTATATAAAACTAAACATATCACATTTATCAGGATTATTCTACAATTAGGTTATTTAGTAAAATCAAAATCCTTATAAACTACTTTCTAAAATCACAAAATCTGTACAGAATTACAAAATACCCAGAATAGCAAAAGCAATCTTGAACAAAAAGAGCAAAGGTGGAGGCATCATACTGATTTTCAAAAGATACTCTACAAAGCTCTAAAGTGTCATAAAAACATGGACCAATGGAACAGAACAGAGAGCCCAGAAATAAATCCACACATTTACAATTAATTGATTTTTGACAAGCATACCAAGAACATACAATGGGTAAAGGATAATCTCTTCAATAAACAATGCTGAAACAACTGGATACCCATATACAGAAGAATAAATTTAGCCCTTCATATCATGCTGTATGAAAAATCAACTCAAAATGGATTAAAAATGTAAATATAAGACCCAGACATGTGGAACTACTAAAAGAAAGCATAAAAGAAAAGCTCCATGCATTGGTATGGGCAAGGATATTTAAGATGATCCCAAAAGCACAGGCAACAAAAGCAAAAATAGACAAATGGGACTAAATCAAATGAAAAAACTTCTGGACACCAAAGGAAACAATTAACAGAGTGAAGAGACAACCTACAGAATGAGAGAAAATATTTGTGAACTATGTGCATGAGAAGGGGTTAAAAATTCAAAATATATAAGGAACTGATAAACTCAATATAAGAAAATAAATAAACTGACTTTTACAAATGAACAAAGGATATGAATAGACATTTCTCAAAAGAAAACACACAAATGATCAATAGGTATATGCAAAAATGCTCAACATCACTAATCATCAGAGAAGTGCAAATCAAAAACACAATGATAATCATCTCACCCCAGTTAAAATGGCTAATACCCAAAAGATGAAAGGTAACAAGTGTTGAATAACACTTGTACACTGTTGGTGGGGATGTAAATTAGTAGCTCCATTATGGAAAAGAACATGAAAGTTCCTCAAAAAATTAAAAATAGAACTACTACAGGATCCAGCAATCCCAAAAGTGGTGTATGTGTGTGAGTGTGTGTGTGTGTGTGTGTGTGTGTGTGTGTGTATGTGCGATAAATGAAAAATATTCTTAAGAATGATTATCATGATGCTAAAAGAAGACTATTGTGATATTTAAGATAAACTTATGGTGTTTAAAAATATATACACACAAACACATGAGAGAGATACCTGCACTCCCCTGTTCACTGCAGCACTATTCACCATGGCCAAGTTGTAAAATCAACCTAAGTTTCCATAAACAGATGAATGGATAAAGAAAATGTGGTACATTTATGTAATGCAATACTATTGTTTTAAAAAGAAGAAAATCCTGTCATTGGTGACAACCTGGATAGAACCTAAAGGATAGTATGTAAAATAAGTCAGTCACAGAAAGACAAATACTGTATTATCTCACTCACATGTGGAACCTGAAAAAAGTGAGCTCATGGAAGGAGAGAACAGAATGGTGGTTACTAGAGGCTGGAGTGGATGAGGACAAGGGCTGGTCTGGTAGGATGATGGGAGAGATTCAGAAGATGATGATGATCAAAGACAGGAGGAACAAGATCAAGAGACCTGTTGTATTACATGGTGACCAGAGTTAATAACAATGTACTCTATTCTTGAAAATTGCTAAGAGAGTGGATTTGAAATGTTCTTGCCACAAAAACAAGTACATGAGATAATGCATATACTAATTAGCTCAATTTAGCCATTCCACAATGTATACAAATTTAAAAACATGTTGTACGTAATAAACATTGTCAAATAAATAATGTTTAAAAAGAACAACAAGAAAAGAACAAAAGGAAACCTTAGTTTGATTGGCTTAATAAAATACTTGAATACAAACTCATGATTTTATTAAAAACTGCAATGAATTATTTTTTCCCTTAAGGTTTTAAAAAGTGAAAAATAGTGGAGGCATTTCATTTCAGTAGTTCGTGAGGGGAAAAAAAAGCTGATGAAAAGTGTTGCTTGATAATTAAAATGAGTTACCAAAGGAGATTGGGAAGCCTGTGCTGTTTAGTGGATGAAATTATAAAATGAATTCTCGTTTGCCTGGAAGGAAGCAGGGAATGATTTTAATGACCTCTGTAAAGCTAATTCTATCCAATACTATGATGTCCACATGGTACACAGGCTGTTTAAGATTCAGAATATCTGGCAGAGAATACAAAAGCAATTGAATGAAAATGTAAACTGTCTTCAGGAAAACATACCTCTTGGTAAAATGCTCTAAGACATTCATACTAGAAATCTTTATAAACTCCATTAATACTTTACCCTTTTTTTAATATTGTCTCTTCTCTTTGAGATCTTTTTCATGATGTTTCTTTCATATCCACTTTCTAAATAAATGAAAAATATTCTTAAGAATGATTATCACGATGCTAAAAGAAGACTATTGTGATATTTAAGATAAACATGGTATTTAAATTTTCTGATTTAATAGAAACAAAACAAATAAATATTCCCTTTAGTTTTTTTATATTTATCATTTTCTCACCCTTTAGTATCTAGCAGAAATTCTGGTCAATGTAACAAGACACAAAAGAAGTAAAAGAGAACTTTAAGAAATGGAAGACAAAATTATCATCATTTGTAGATGATAAGTTTTTATATATGAAAACTCAAGAGAATGAATCAAAAACATTTAGACATAATAAGAAAGTTATCAAGAGGGAGAAAATATGTAGCAGTCAGCATCTTCCCTGTGGGAGGCCAACCTTATGGGTGACTGAGTTACACTCCCCAGCTGGGTGCTGAGGCGCTCAGTCACAGAAATGGGTGTGTCTTGCTACAGCCCCATGGGTGAAGCTATGCTCACCTGTTCCTTTGTAATATAACCCCTTGCCCTGTTTAGGATAGAATCTTCCATGGAAGTGCCTTGTGTGTGTCCCCTCCTCTTACTGTGCCCTTGGGTGTGGCCTACCCAGGTGTCAGTCAACCTGCTGACAGTGGACATCATGAAGATAGACTCAGCCCCCTGAAACCTGACCCCTTGCCTCATTTGAATAGCTTCTCCTCAATAAAAGGGGTCAGTGGTACTCTCGCTCTCTCTCTCTCTTTCTGACCCTTAAGGTCAGAGGAGCTGTCACAGCAACCCCAAAGAAAAAGGTATTTGTGTCTCTTGTGTGGTTATTTCGTGCAGCCCAGTTAGCCCAGTTTAACTGGAGTGACCCCTGAGCCTTTTAGTCACGAGAACAGAAACCCGGCACTTCCCTGTATACTAATATAATAGGAAAAAATCACTTTCATAACATCGATTTAAAAACATTCCAAAATACCTAAAAATTACTTCTTAAAATATGTTGGAATTTCCTTCCTTGCAGAACTATTAAACTTTACAGTGGGAGAAAAAGCAGAGTTTGACTAAATATAGAAATACTACACAGAGGCATAGAGATTAACTAAAAGGTCATTTTAATCATACTAATGTGAAATAATAGATATCTGAATTTTAAAAATGGATGTGGAAATGGAGAATGGGAATGGATGTTAATGAGATACTTAGGTGAAAGGTTTGGAAGTATTTAAAAAGACTGAAGCATTTGGAACAGAATAGAATCAAGTCTAAGTTAATTTTTTTATTTGTTTAACAGTTAAAAAAAAGACACTTAAACAGATTGGCTTAATGATTGTGTGTGTGTGTGTGTGTGTTTGTGTGTGTGTGTGTGAGAACTATGGGGATCAAACCAAGAGCCTCACACATTTCATGCAGGTGCTCTACTACTGAGCTACAGTCCGAGTTGTTTAAAAATTTTTTTAAGTTTAAGATAGGGTCTTACTTAGTTGCCTAGGCTGCCCTTGAACTTGTGATCCTCCTGCCTCAGCCTCCTGAGTAGCTATTACATACACGCCACTGGAATAGGATAGCAAGAAAACTGAAGTTTGAATTTACCTTCCATTCTTCAAGAACTTCTGAAATGAACTTCCAATCAATACCTGGCTTTTTGATGCTTATGTATTGAGGTGACCAGCACCCCCACCAGGGTAGGTTCCTGCTCAGAAGGTGTGAGCCGCCTGGGAAATAAAAAGTCTGAAATAATCGGTGAGAAATAAAGACTGAACCAGAAATTAGATATGAAAAGCGGAGTCTTCCAGTCCTGATAGAAGCTAGAACTGAACAACTGAAAAAAGACTCCATTTCTTTATTTAAGGGGGATACATCAAAGGCAGGAATAAGGTTTCAGGGGGAGGAATCTGGGGTGCTTGCTTCAAGGTGTGGCACAGGTCTTGCAGTAAAGAGGCTGATTGGCATTTTGGCAAGCCACACCCATCTCCCAGAGGCTGTGTGGCTCCAGCAGGTCACCCCATCTCTGGTGATGTGCTGAACTTGAAATGGAGATAGGCAGGATGTCACATGAACCCCATGGTTCATGGGAAAACTTTGGGTTTTGCCAGTTACCAGTTTGAGAATGCATTTCTCAAACAAGCAAGCTTGCTACTGGGAGTTCCTGATACCATACTTTCTTGCCTAATGGCATTAACATCACTTTAGTTCACGCACAGTTCATGGATGGCTTCCCACACTTAAATTTTTTCTTCTAAACTAGAGAAAATATTAGCAGTAATATGACCTAAAGATAGTAAAAGTGTAATAATTAATCAAATTATCAAATAAAATGTTCAAATTATCAAAGTGTAATAATTAATCAAATTATCAAATAAAATGTTATTTTATTTGATAATTTAATTATTACACTTTGATAAGAAAATATTTATCCTTTTTTTATAAGAAAACATTTATCCTTTTTTTTTGCACACCTGAGGATGTTCCTAACCTATTCATTTATTATTCCACATAAAAGATAAATAAATTATTATACACAAAATATTGGATAAAATTACAATATTAGATAAAAACTGCATTTTCTCTACTGAAATATCCCTTTTACAACAATTCAACTTTCTGTGTTAGAAAACTAACTCCAAAAGTTAAACCCAATATTCTCTGTGAGGATATTGCTAATTTGCAATTCCTGTAGCTAAAGGGTAAAGAAATTGACTATTTTGGGGTCAGATGGCCTATAAGTCCACAGCCAAAGCATGAAAATTAAAGCTAGAAATTCATTTGGGCTTTTCTGATCCTCAGCTAACAGAAGGCAATTCTATTTGTACAAATATTTCCTTTCTTGCCTGGCAATGGGAAAACTTTGGGTTTTGCCAGTTACCAGAAGTACTATATATCATGATGAGTCCTGAAATAAAACTTCCTAAAGACTCTTTTATGTTTTTTGCAAATTTAATATACAAACAAGAATATATCATGGGGACCTTTGAGAAACCTAAAAAAAAAAAAAAAAAAAAAAAAAGTTGCACAGGAGAACTACTCCTAGAAGGGTTGGCATAAGAAAATATGCCCCTCAAAGTCCAACTTATAATTTTGGAAGCATCTATCTAGTAATGATGCCTCCTTGGAAATAGATATAATAGAATATAAAAAGTTTTACAAACAGGGATGTTAAGCACAATAAATTTTATTGTAGGTTCTTTTTTATTTGAAATTAATGTAATTAAGTCAAAGATGAAACCAAAAACATTACTTTCCAATGACTATGAAGGTTAACATCTCACACTCTTACACAGTCTTTAGGATGGAAGCCAGCTTCTGTAAAACCAAATAAAACAGCAATGTAATCAGAAAAATAATCTGAAGAACAGCTTGTTGAGGGTAACACAACAAAATAAGCAGCAATTGCCTAATTTGAAAGTCTTTCATATTTACAAATTAAAGAAAATATTAAACTAAATGAATGGAGGTTTGTGGAGGCCAAAATGACCCTGCCAGCTTTATTTCTCTTTCCACATTCATTTTTGGCTCCACAAGTACTCCTTGCAGCAGTGTAATTCAAGATAAAGGCTACAAATACAAGTCTGTATAATTTTCAAGATGTATTTATAGTCTAGTCTACCACATAGTTTTCTTTTTTATTTTTTTTGCGGCAGTGGTTGGCAGGGTTACCAGGGATTGAACTCAGGGGCCCTCAACCCCTGAGCCACATCCCCTACTTTTTTTTAGAGATAGGGTCTCACTGAGTTGCTTAGCACCTCCCTGTTGCTGAGACTGCCTTTGAACTCGCAATCCTCCTGCCTTAGCCTCCTGAGTCCCTGGGATTATAGGTGTGTGCCCTGTACCAGGTTCCACATGGGTTTCTAACTCAATTCTGGGAGTATAAGACTTATGCAAGATCCTGACTGGATCTTCAGTTTTGGAACAGAATGCTGAAGTACTACCTACCACAAGGAAATGTCTTCTAGGATTCAGCAGACTTCTTTTCAGCACAATTTTCAACCAGATTGCTTCTGTCACACAGTTCGGGTTCACCGGTACTACCAGAATAAAATCACAGAAAAAAAACTAGTGTATAGAATGATCACAAAAATGCATTTGGTACTACTTACTAATGTTTCTCTGGTTAATTTTAAGCTAAACAGAAATTTCTTTTCCCTTATTTTCCTCCTAGCTCTTGTTAGAAATCTTTCTAAATCTGCCAATGAATGAATGCCCTCTCCTTTCATAACACAACTAAATTCAGTCCAAAGTACAATTTTGTCTTTATCTGGGTTCATCTATTGTCACATACTCTGATGAAAGTCTCACTCAAAGGTATGATAAAAATTAAGACAATGGATTACATTTTGTCAAAATAAAAATATTAAACATACAGAATCAGTTACCCTTTACTGGCGTGAGGAATGGAAAAATAGAGTTCAAAAAAATAGGGCTGAGGATGTGACTCTGTGGTACAGCTCTCACCTGGCACATGTGGGCCCTGGTTCAATCCTCAGCACTACATAAAAATAAATAAATAAAGGTATTGTGTCCAACTATAACTAAAAATATAAATATAAAAATAAATATTCTACACTTAGCTAAGTGTGATATAGCAGTATGTTACAGCATTCTGTGAATAGCATCATGACTTTCTGAATTCCATTACCTGGCAAGTTTGATATTTAACATAATTTAGTTTAGTGTGATCTTACTATCCAAATCAAAACAGGAATACACGGTCTGAAGGAGCATTTTCTGACCTGTGAATTCTTACATGTCTTTGAAAGGTATCAAATTTAAATGACCCACTGTTCTCAAGACCAAGTTCAAATCATATCTGGCTCCTGTAGGTCCAGAACCATTTGGGCCCACTTCTCTTGTGTGGGGACTTCTGGTACAATTCAATACAAATTAAATAAATGTGGAAACAGGTTATGAAAACCATGATGTATTCTGAAAGTTTGTATCTAATATACTCACACAATTTTAAGTAATTATGTTACCCACAAAATAATTGCAAGAGTAAAATATACGAATTCACAGAGCACCCACACTAAGAGGTCCAGAAAGTTGACTGGAGGAAGTGTGTGATGCTGTTTTTTATTTGAATCTCCAAGGGGTCTTATGGTTTGAATAGAAGGTGTCTCCCAAATGCTCATGTGTGAGACAATGCAAGAAGGTTCAGGGGAGAAATGATTGGGTCATAAGAATCTTAACTCAATCAGTGATTTAATCTCCTGATGATTAACTGAGTGGTAACTCAAGCGGTAGGGTGTAGCTGCAGGAGGTGGGAATTGGGGCCTCGCTTTGGGTATATATTTGCATCTGTAGAGCCGAGTCGCTCTCTGCCTTTGCTTTCTGATAACTGTGATGTGAGCTGTTTCTCTCTGCCACCCTCATCCGCTGCCATGATGTTCAGCCTCACCTCCAGCCCTGAGGAATGGAGCCAGACTTCTATGGATTAAGACCTCTGAAACCGTGAGCCCTCAAATAAACCTTTCCTTCTCTACAGATGTTCTAGTAGTCCTTTAGTCACAGCAAATAAAAAGCCGTTTAAAACAAGGGGTAACTCTGTGTCTTCATTTGGTCTTCTTTAGAGAGAAAGTCAACCCGTAAGTCCTTTCTCCAAGTGAGGCCAAAAGGCCCTCCAGCCCTCTAATGAGGTCTCCAACATAAACCTCCAAATAAGATTAAACTCTTACATTTCCTGCCATCTTCATTCTTTGCTTTTTGCAACTTCCACTGGCCTAGAGCATTCCACGCGTCAAAGACTGACACAAATTCTATATCTTCCAGAAAGCCCCCCACCCCACCCCGTCCCCACTCTGATCTTGACCTCCAAAGGCACTTAGTTTCTAAGCTAGTTTTTGTTCACTGCATCCTATCTTGCAAGTTCATCTTTGTGCTTATTCCAAAGTGAGGACGAAGGCTGGGTCATGGGACTTGTTTTCGTCGCACCAAACCTCCAAGGTGTTCCGCAGGCACAAACACCTTGCCCACCGGCATTTGATGCAATAATTGCTGGCCTCCAGTGCTCTACCACTTCCCCAAATAGGAGGGGAGGCCAACGGAACAGGTCCCTGGGGACTGCAAATCCCAGGGTTCCCAGCGACTCTGTCCCCCAAAGCTGGAGCAGTTCCAAGTCGTTGAGCCACCCCATCCCTTAGCCCACCTTAGGCGGGCCCCGCGGGTTTTCCCACAGCGCAGGGCTTCAACCTAAGACCAGAGTGTCTGTCAGGAAAGGGTCCTGGAGGCCTTAACGGGCAGCATCACATTCACCTGGAGGGACAGAGCGCCTCTGTTGCGCCTGGGCAGCAATCACCGGGCTCACGATCCTAGGCTGAGCCAGAGAGGCCACCAACCGCCCACAAGCCTCCTCACCCGGCCTCGTAGCGCCCGGCCCAGGAGCATGCGCGGGGCGGGGGCGGGGCGGGGGCGGGGAGCGCCCGAGCGCTTGCTTTCCTGAATCCCGGGAGCTGGGGGAGTCTGTTCCTCCACTTTCCCGGGGTCAGAATCCAGGCGCCTTAGTCTTCAGCTTCTATTAGCGCTCACTGCGGGAGCCGGGAACTATAATCACCTGGGGCGTGGCTTTCTTGCAGCGTGGGGTGGGCTTTGCCAGTCCTGCTGATGCTTCCGGGTTTGTCTGTCTTGTTGGGAAGCTGAGAGTGGCGTCAGGCAGAGCCCTTTAAGTGCCCACTTGACCAAGTAGCAAACAGGCCTTGCTCCTTTAATGTTTTTAAGAGTCTCCGAGCATGCTGGACATGCTCGCTTGCGTAATGTTTGCTTCCTAAACGAAGCAACTTGCATTGTTTATTTCCCCAGTGCTGGGCCCAGTGAAAACAACTACTTCAATAAACTTGTTTGGTTTGGGTTAGGGGACAGACAGATGTGAATGGTGGGATCAGAAGGTTAAGAGAATAAGTCTATAATATGGGCCCACTGTGCGGACCCCCACATGCTTTCTTTTGCAAGAAGCAATTTCTCTGCAGCCTTGCCTGGCCTAAGTGGACAGGATATATCACATTCCTCAGCAAACTACCTGTTAAAGGCAGAGAAATGCAGGACACAAATAATGTTGATAAGAGGAACCCAAGTTACCATGGAGGAGACTCTTGTGACCAGATCCTGAAACTCGGGGAGATAAGGATAGTTCCTCCTAACCATAAAATCAATAAAAATGTATGATTAAGTGGAGACAAGGGAATGGAGTACTGCATACAAGGCATATGTTAAGGGTGTCTGAGTGTCAAACTACTCCCCCATGCTAGGCGTGTGAGTGGCAAACTGCTTACCCCTTAGGCACAGCCCTGGGTGTGAGGTCGCACATTGCAGTCCCTGCGATTGTTCCATGGCCGGCTCCTCCCTGCAAGGACAGTTGGCCAGAAATTGTACTGGTGACTGCCTATAATCTGCTTAGTTACTGTCTGAATATATATACACATAGTAACTGCATTATAAAATCAGACCTACTTCCTGCTTGGTCTCTGGGGATCTTGATTAGCAACTCCGTGGCCACACTCTCCTCTACCCTGTTCTGTGGACCTCCTCGATGGATGAGAGAGAGCCAGTGCAGTTAAGAATCCAATTATTATTATTCACCACATCAATAGACTTAAAAATAAGAACCATATGATCATCTCAATAGACGCAGAAAAAGCATTCGACAAAGTACAGCATCCCTTTATGTTCAAAACATTAGAAAAACTAGGGATAACAGGAACTTACCTCGACATTGTAAAAGCTATCTATGCTAAGCCTCAGGCTAGCATCATTCTCAATGGAGAAAAATTGAAGGCATTCCCCCTAAAATCTGGAACAAGACAGGGATGCCCTCTATCACCACTTCTATTCAATATAGTTCTCGAAACACTGGCCAGAGCAATTAGACAGACGAAAGAAATTAAAGGCATAAAAATAGGAAAGGAAGAACTTAAATTATCACTATTTGCAGATGACATGATTCTATACCTAGAAGACCCAAAAGGGTCTACAAAAAAACTACTAGAACTAATAAATGAATTCAGCAAAGTGGCAGGATATAAAATCAACACGCATAAATCAAAGGCATTTCTGTATATCAGCGACAAAACTTCTGAAACGGAAATGAGGAAAAACACTCCATTCACAATATCCTCAAAAAAAATAAAATACTTGGGAATCAACCTAACAAAAGAGGTGAAAGATTTATATAATGAAAACTACAAAACCCTAAAAAGAGAAGTAGAAGAAGATCTTAGAAGATGGAAAAATATACCCTGTTCATGGATAGGCAGAACTAACATCATCAAAATGGCGATATTACCAAAAGTTCTCTATAGGTTTAATGCAATGCCAATCAAAATCCCAACGGCATTTCTTGTAGAAATGGATAAAGCAATCATGAAATTCATATGGAAAAATAAAAGACCCAGAATAGCAAAAGCAATTCTAAGCAGGAAGTGCGAATCAGGCGGTATAGCGATACCAGACTTAAAACTATATTACAGAGCAATAGTAACAAAAACAGCATGGTACTGGTACCAAAACAGGAGGGTGGACCAATGGTACAGAATAGAGGACACAGAGACTAATCCACAAAGCTACAACTATCTTATATTTGATAAAGGAGCTAAAAGCATGCAATGGAGGGAGGATAGCATCTTCAACAAATGGTGCTGGGAAAACTGGAAATCCATATGCAACAAAATGAAACTGAATCCCCTCCTCTCGCCATGCACAAAAGTTAACTCAAAGTGGATCAAGGAGCTAGATATCAAATCAGAGACTCTGCGTCTGATAGAAGAAAAAGTTGGCTCCGATCTACATATTGTAGGGTCGGGCTCCAAATTCCTTAATAGGACACCCATAGCACAAAAGTTGATAACAAAAATCAACAAATGGGACTTACTTAAACTGAAAAGTTTTCTCTCAGCAAGAGAAACAATAAAAGAGGTAAATAGGGAGCCTACATCATGGGAACAAATTTTTACTCCTCACACTTCAGATAGAGCCCTAATATCCAGAGTATACAAAGAACTCAAAAAATTAAACAATAAGAAAACAAATAACCCAATCAACAAATGGGCCAAGGACCTGAACAGACACTTCTCAGAGGAGGACATACAATCAATCAACAAGTACATGAAAAAATGCTCACCATCTCTAGCAGTCAGAGAAATGCAAATCAAAACCACCCTAAGATACCATCTCACTCCAGTAAGATTGGCAGCCATTATGAAGTCAAACAACAACAAGTGCTGGAGAGGATGTGGGGAAAAGGGTACTCTTGTACATTGCTGGTGGGACTGCAAACTGGTGCGGCCAATCTGGAAAGCAGTATGGAGATTCCTGGGAAAGCTGGGAATGGAACCACCATTTGACCCAGCTATTGCCCTTCTTGGACTTTTCCCTGAAGACCTTAAAAGAGCGTACTACAGGGATACTGCTACATCGATGTTCATAGCAGCACAATTCACAATTGCTAGACTGTGGAACCAACCCAGATGCCCTTCAATAGATGAATGGATAAAAAAAATGTGGCATTTATACACCATGGAGTATTACGCAGCACTAAAAAATGACAAAATCATAGAATTTGCAGGGAAATGGATGGCACTAGAGCAGATTATGCTTAGTGAAGCTAGCCAATCCCTAAAAAACAAATACCAAATGTCTTCTTTGATATAATGAGAGCAACTAACAACAGAGCAGGGAGGAAGAGCAGGAAGAAAAGATTAACATTAAACAGATACATGAGGTGGGATGGAAAGGGAGAGAAAAGGGAAATTGCATGGTAATGGAGGGAGACCCTCATTGTTATACAAAATTACATATAAGAGGTTGTGAGGGGAATGGGAAAATAAACAAGGAGAGAAATGAATTACAGTGGATGGGGTAGAGAGAGAAGATGGGAGGGGAGATAGTAGAGGATAGGAAAGGTAGCAGAATACAACAGTTACTAATAGGGCATTATATAAAAATGTGGATGTGTAACCGATGTGATTCTGCAATCTGTATTTGGGGTAAAATTGGGAGTTCATAACCAACTTGAATCTAATGTATGAAATATGATATTTCAAGAGCTTTATAATGTTTTGAACAACCAATAAAAAAATAAATTAAAAAAAAAACAATATATAGTAAATAAGGTGTCTTTAAGCAAATATACATGTAAAACAAGTTTACATATTGAAAAAAAAATGACAAAAATGTGACCAGATGCTCAGAGTAAACTAATCCTGTGTTTTTCTAGAAGTGGTTAAGTATATATTTGTAAATTAAGTGTTCACAGTACCTTATAGAACATGATGCTGATAATAAAAATCTACTGTATTATTCTTTCTAAAAAAAAAAAAATCCAATTAGAACCAGTGCACACAGGCCAAGGTCACCTAGAGTTGCCATGATAGTGGGGACTTAAAAGTCTGATGTCACCTTTCTGTCAAAAGTCAAGAGGTAGCCCTGGATGGGACTCTCTGGAAACTTCTCTGGGATCCCATTAAAACTGGAGTGCAGGAGAGACACATTGTCCCCTTTCAGCTCCAGAGGACCCACTCTCTCCCTTGAGAGTGTCCCCTTCCCCTTTCCTATCCTTTCAATAAACTCATGCCGATTACTCTGAGCCACTTCTGAAATCTTTCTGACTTGGTCAGAAGAATAAGAGTTTTTTTCAAGAGGGTTTCTTTGCGCTACCTCAGTTTCGCAGAAGGCCTCAGTCCCGTAACAGTTTGGAAATTTTAGAAATACCAAGGCAAACTTTACTCTGCCAGAAGGGCTGGGAAACTGACTAGCAAGCACACTTGGGTGGGCTGTCCTCTTCTCTTTATAGTTGATCACATAGGTTAGTCTACATGATCAACTGATTTTAAAATAGGGGAGGGCAAAGGGAAGGACGATAGTTAAAAATGACTACAAATCGATCTTTAAAACGTCCCAATTAAGGCTAAATATTATATTCTGAAAATGGACCATTCAAGTTCCTGTTTCTCACAGAAAATGTTCTAGGAAACCCGCAAAGATGAAGTTAAGGAAGTTACTAGCATGGAGGAGAGCACAGCAGTGATCCGTAGTCTTTCATTCATTCAAACGTTTGACAAATGTTTATTATCACCTTTCCAGGAATGCTTGGCAGTGCAGCCCTTCAGAGAGTTAGTTACTCAAAACATTACCAGCACCCTGTTGAGAAACTCTGGTTTAAATGGTCAAGGAACCTAGGGAAACAAAACAAGAAAGAGGGAGGAACTTGATGTATTTGTTGAACTCTAAGGAGACCTGCTGGACCAAAGAGATGATTTCTGGGTGGGATGTGTGGTGAAAGTTAAGATTCAAATGATGGCAGCAGTCTGTGTGATACCGGGCCTTGAAAGAGCCTGGGCAGGTTTGAATTTTATCCTGTCATGAGATCAGTAACCATGGTTATAGAATGTTTCTATAACAGTGGGTTAAAAAAATGTAGCTGCTTCTATAATAGGAAGTATTATAAAACTATTTGTATTAAAGGTTAGGCAGCATTAAAAGGAGAATACTTTGGGGGCTGTAGCTGTAGCTCAGTGGCAGAGATCTTGCCTAGCCCATGTGAGGCACTGGGTTAGATCCTTAGCATCACATAAAATTAAAAAAATAAAAATAAAAAAAGAATACTTTGAATTCTAGTTCTCTCCTCCTTTTTTAAATTTAAAATATCTTTTGTACTTGTAGATGAACAGAATTCCTTTATTTTATTTGTTTATTTTTACATGGTGCTAGGGATCAAACCCACTGCCTCACACATGCTAGGCAAGCCCTCTGCCACTGAGCTATAGCTACAGCCCAAGTTGTCCCCTTTCAACTATGTAGCTGTATAACTTTTGGTAATTAATTTTTTTAGTTTCCTTTTCTGTACAATGATAACAATTAGGTAATTATTTGATCATAGGAATGTAATGAGGATCCAGGACAGTAGGTAAAAATAACTTAGGAATACATACCCTTCACTAATGCTACACCAAATTTCACTTTCATAGGAGTCTAGTATATGGTTGTGGTGGGGAATTGCCGCAGTCTGGCTGGGCACAATTCACCAGCCACTTGTCAAGCAGAAATAAACTTTATTTTTAGAACACACACACCACACCACAGAACTCTTCAGGAATTCCCTCAGAGCCCAACTGCCACCACAGGGAGCCTCTCAACCCCCCCCCCATTCCTCCCGCTCGTGAGGCCAATTGGCTGGGTTGCATGGGCAGAGCCAAAAAGAGTCCCCCATGAGCAGCTCCCTGGTCTGAAAGGGCGGGGAAACAGACCAATGAGCATCACCGCAGAGGAGCCAATCAGCTGGCAGCTGGAAGTTTGCTGGGGCCACAGTGAGCCAATAAGCTGGAAGTTTGCTGGGGCTGCTGTGAGCCAATCAGCTAGAAGTTTGTTGGGGCCCCTTGGCTGTGGTTCTCAACAGGGAATTAAAAAAAAAATGTACTCAAGCATGTTATTCTAAGAAAACAGGACAGAAATCAAGAAGAAACTTTGAGAAGCTTGCATTTTCACCATAGGTAAAAGAATCAACATTAAAAAAAAAAAAAAGATTGCTGTAGAACATACTGTTTTTTTAAAATGAATCTAAATGGGGAAGGACAAATCAACCCTTGCCTTCCTAAACAGAGTCTTCTATTCTTTGCTGCTTTTATTGCCTCAAATATGGGATGTCCCTTAGAGGAGAAGTGACAAGACCTAGATTTGGGTTTTCACTTTCCCATGAGATTTCCATGCCATTTGACAACTCCAATCAATTCTGGCTTCATTTTTTTTTTTAAATAATCTTTCAAGTGGAGATAGTATCTTCCCTAAAAATTATCTACCCTAACTCACATTATCATATGATAAACAGGATGATATTTATGAAAGTTTCTGGGATAAATGAAAGCCTGCAATGTAATCGTCATTACAGCTAACTACTCCTTAATTCTCACCAGAATGTGACCAAACCAGAGAAGACTCACTTCATTTCAGTGTTAGTGAAATTATCTGTTACCTATGCTTTACCACTTACATTTTAATAATTTGTTTAATTTCTCTTAAAATTATTGCATTCATTTATTTTGTATATGGTCTAGGTATTGGTTCAATCAAGTAGGGTGACCTTATTACTACTTGTCATTATTTACTGGGATTTATGGCCCAGGTAAATGCTTGTTCAGATTTTTATGGTCATATGCCATTTTGTTAGTTTATTGTGGTGCTGGGGATGGATCCCGGGGGCTTCTGACATCCTAAGGAAACATCTCCAGGCCCAGTACATCATTTATTAACTGAAAGTTTATTGTACACTGTATGCATGCTACCATGCCCAGGATTCTTTGGGAATACAAAGGAAGCATCAGGTCTACTTTACATCTTTAAAGAGCTCAAAGTATTCATTGTGAGAATAAGACTTATAAAAATATTAGAGATTAAGAACATATAATAGCTTGCTGAATTTTATGATCCATTAATGCAAATGTCAGTTTAGAGAAGGAAGAACACAAAGGACTTTTGGTTGGCAGAGCATTAATATTATATATGTACGCATATTTTGTATATATTTTATGCAGATATGTAGATGTGTGTGTGTATATATGTATGTATATGTATGTATATGTATGTGTGTGTGTGTATATATATATATAT
>NW_025999999.1:1985297-2028223 GCF_001458135.2 Marmota marmota marmota | reverse complement strand
TATATAAAAGTACATATATCGGAGGCCCCCGAGGAATAGTGCTGGACTTCTATGGACTGAGACCTCTGAAACTATCTGCCCTCAAATAAACTTTTCCTCCTCTAAAATTGTTCTGGTCAGATCCTTTAGTCATGGCAGCAAAAAAGCTGACTAAAACACCTATATTCAGATTTCTCAATGTAATTGTAATTGGTTTGGATTTTGATCCATGCTCCAATAAGGGTCATACATATATTTTAGTTGTCATGTATCTTTACTATTCTCCATCTAGAATAGTCTATTTTTGGTCTTTAACAACATCATTTGTTAAGAGATTAGGCCAGCCATTGTCAAATTACATTCTGTAGACTGACCACCTATTTCTATAAATAAAGTTTTATTAGAACACAGGCATACTCCTTAATGTACCTATCGTGTAAGGCTCCTCTTGTGCCATGATGACAGAGTCAAAAATTTGTAACAGTGATCATGTTGACCTGAAACCTAAAATATTTACTATCTAGCCTTTTTAAGAAATTTGCTGATGCCCTAGTATAATCACCTTGTTACATATGTCACCCCCAGTTTGACTTTGTTGTTTCCTTGGTTGGATTAGATTAAACACTAGTGACATAGGTTGGTGATGTTATATCCTTCTTAGTAGACTAGATAAGGAAGCACATGAGGTCAATTTGTTAGATAGGTAACACAGACATGAGCAAGGTCATAGGAAAGAAGAGGGAAAGGGGGTGGACAAAGAGAAGGAGTCCCAAGACAAGGTAACAAGAATCCTATGCCCAGTTCCAGTCAGTAGGTTTTGTAGCACACCTGTTCAGTCAAATTGATCCTAACTGGTTCCCAGGTGCACAAACATCAAGCTGAAATATGTCCTAAGGTAAGGTTTGACATATTACCATGCATTGCAATTTTGTTCCCACCCACTTTGTTGGTTTTCTTAGGGGATGCTGGGACAGCACATGTACCTTTTTCTTGGAGTTATATGATATTGCCTGTCCACCGGGTATGCCAATCATGTGTGGTAGGAAAAAGGAAGGAACAAAACTAAGACAATATTGGGTTGTAAAGACAGACTGAACCCAAATTCAGGAAGAGGAGATGCTCCTACTTTCCTGTCTTGGGAGTGTACATTCACCTTTTGCTTAATAAACCTCCTTGGTCAAACAATGCACTGCTTCTGGGTCTCATGTGAAATCTTTTCTTCCAGAGCACAAAAACTTGGATTCAAGACAGTAGGCGAAAGGAAGGCTGTATTCCTAGTTGTTCCATGGCTCAAGACTTAAGCAGCGGGTGTACTGCTTCTCAGTGATGTGGGTGAAAGAGGGATTTCACTAAAACTCAATACAGGATAGTCAGAGTGTGTTAAAGAATCAGAAATCTGGGTACATTAAACAAAGAAGAAAGACACATTGGAGCCAAGCTGGTTGCAGTAGTGGCAGTGCAAGTCTAACACAGAAAGAGGGATAACACAGAAACACAACAAAAAGATTTACTATAGAAAAACCTGAGACCAGAAAAGCAGCTTGAACTTGGCAGACGCAGAGGTTGCACAGTGCACTGGAGTTTGAAAGGTGCTCCATGTTTCTCAACTACCAGCAGAGAGGTAAGGTGGAGCCATCTTGAAGTGGCCGCGCTGCACCTGCTGATGTGGACCAGAAAATCAGAACAAACACTTCCACACTGTCCTGGAAAATGTTTACTTTATAGCCTAGGGTATACCCAGAAGAAAAGGAGTGAAACAGGCACAGAGAAGATTTTACTCAGGGTGATTCAAGTTGGAAATATGAAACGGAGCGCAACTCGATTTTCCATTAAATTTGAAAGCTTATGTGACCAGTTGAAGCAAATGGGAAATCTGAACAGGCAGGTGTGAATACACTCAGGGACAAAATCTACTGTGTTCACAGGCAGCAAAAGGGGTAGAGGATTGCCTTCCCGGCCCCATGAGTGGAATTCTTGGGAGGTTCCTGAGATCCAGACTCCCAGCAAAGATTGGCAACTGCCAGGCCCTAGAGGTGTGTTGATCTAATCTCTCCAGAGCAGACACCACCCAACAAAAGCCTCTCAGGCCTGATTAGACCTAAGCCCCAAATGCAAGAAATTCCATTATAGAACTCCACAGAGGTGCCAATCCAGTAGTGCATCTATCTGCTCTTTGCAGAGAAAACTCCACCTGACAGTACTTCCCATTCCATTCTAACTCACACTGATGAGATGGGAAGCTGAGACTTATTTGAACCAGCTTCAGGCTTAGGTCACTACAACTGTCAGCTTAGAGAGCACACAAAAAGGAGAAATCCCCAGCCCTTGCTTTTGCTCTCAGTACATAACTCAAGAAGAAAGACAGGCAGGTATAGACAAGGTCCATGTATTCTTGTCAACTATTTTGACCACCTCAGTGGAGATGATGTCTTCATTTTTCATAATTAATCTGTGTGTGTGTGTGTGTGTGTGTGTATTTTCTGTGCTGGTTGGTTGTTTCTGGACTAATTTACATATGCATATTTGTGTGTTTTTTCACATTTTTAGCATTTGAAAAATATGGTTATTTTTTCCTTGTCTTGTCTATTGAGAGTGAAAGTGTTTGGTTTGTATATTTTGGATTTGTTTTTTATTGTTTTGTTTCTCTCTCTTTTCATGTCCTCCTAACAAATGCTGTTCTTCTCTCTTTCTCTCTCCCTCTACTTTATTACTTCTATTTTTTCTCCTCCTTCCTTATAACCATCACCTGTTACGTCTATTTCAAATTCTCTCTGTTCACCTTTTGAAATTATAAACTCTTCTTTGCCTTCCTATAACATTTTCTTTTCTCTTAACTATATTCTTACCATCTTTTAGAACAAATGATTTATATAACTTCTGCATCACCATTAATGCTGTTGCAATTATTACAGCTGAGGATAATATAGTAGACACCAGTTGTTTGCCTAGGCTTGAACATTCAGACAGCATTAAAGAAAAGAAAATAAGTTCTTACAATCACAATATACAAGAACTCTGGGAAAACATGAAAAGAACAAATTTAAAAATCATTGGAGTTGAGGAGGATTGTGAGATTACAGGCTAAGGGAATGGATATAGCAGAAAAATTTCCAAACCTTCAGAGTGACAAGAACATGCAGAACTTTGAAAGATCAAAAAAGAACCTTTTCTTGCCACATCACTGTTTTAGCAGCTCAAGTCACAATAGCTAAACTATGGAACCAACCTGGGTGTCCGTCAATAGATGAATGGATAAAGAAAATGTGGTATATATATATATATTCAATGGAATATTCCTCAGCTTTAAAGAATAATGAAATTATAGCATTTGCCAGTAAATGGATGAAGTTGGAGAATATCATGCTAAGAGAAATAAGCCAATCCCCCAAAATCAAAGGTCAAATGTTTTCTTTAATATGCAGTTGCTAATTTACAATAAGCCGGTGGGGGGGGCATTAGAGAAGAATAGAGTTACCTTGATTAGGTAGAGAGAAGAGAAGGGAGGTGAGGGGAGGGGATGTGGAGATAGGAAGGATAGTAGAATGAAACAGACATTATTACTTTATGTATATATGTGATTACATGACCAATATAACTCTACAACATGAACACTCAGAAAAATGAGAAATTATATCCCATCTATGTATGATATATCAAAGTACATAAGTGAATTCTACTGTCATGTATAACTAATTAAAACAAAAAACTTTTAAAATGCAAAAAAAAGAACATCTTCACAACACATTATAATTAAAATGTCTAGCACATGGAATAAGGATAAAATTTTAAAAGCCTCAAGACAAAAATGCTATCACATTTACAGGAAGCCAATCAGAACCACTTGGGACTTCTCAGCACAAACCTACAAGCCAGGAGGACTTTGAATGATTGTGTTCCAAGGCCTCTGAGAAAATAACTATTAACCTAGACTGCTATATCCAGAAAAGCTATCCTTCAAAGTCCACAATAAAATAAAACACTTCCAAAGTTAGCAAAAACTGAAAGAATTCATGACGACTAAATTGGCACTAAAGATCTTGCTTAAAAAAATGCTCCACACAGAAGAAATTAACAAATAATAATAAAACCCAGAGCTCACAAATGAACAAATCTCATTGGAAGAATAGCTAAGCAAATGAGAAACAGTTCCAAATTAAACATGATAAATAAATCACAATGGCATGAAATAATACATATCTCTATAAAAACATTGAATGTGAATGGACTCAACTCTCCAATAAAAGAACATAGGCTGGCAGAATGGATTAAAAACAAGATGCAACTATATGTTGTTTGTAAGACACATCTTATAGGCAAAGATAGCCCCATGCTAAAAGTGAAAGGATAGAAATTGATATACCATGCAAATAGAGCCCCCAAACTACCAAGAGTAGCTACTCTCATATCTGAATAGGCAAACTTCAAACCAAAACTAATCAGAAGAGACAAGAATGTCACCTCATATTGGTAAAGGAAACAATCCAACAAGAAGATATAACAATAATGAATGTTTATGCCCCAAATGGGGGTACAACTATTTATACAAGAGACAGTACTCAAATTAAAGCCTCAGGTAGATCCACAAGCAGTAATATTGGATGATTTCAACACACCTCTCTCACCAATAGATAGCCCATCCAGACATAAACTCAGTAAAGATTCTGTGGACCTGAAAAATATTATAAATTAAATGGACTTAACATACATCTCTAGAATATTTCATCCAACAACAACTTAATACACATTCTTCTCAGCAGCTCATGAAACCTTCTCCAAAACAGACCATATTTTAAGACACAAACCAACTCTTAGCCAATACAAAAAAATGATATAATTCCTTGCATCTTATCAGAGTATAATTGACAAGACTAGAAATCAACACAAAACCCTACAGAAAATACATAACCGCATGGAGACTGAACAGTACTCTCTTGAATGATGAATGGGTGACAGAAGAAATCAAGGGAGAAATTAAAAATTCTTAGACTCAAATGAGAATGAAGACACAGCATACCAGACAGTCCTAAGAAGAAAGTTTATAGCTATGAGAAAATAAGAAAATCAGAAGGACCCCAAGTAAACAAATAAATAATGCAAAATCAAGGCCTCTAAAAATGAAGAAGAAAGCAATTACAAAACCAGTAAAAGGAAGGAAATAATTAAGAATTGAAACCAATAAATTTGATACAAAGTATCAATAGAACAAAGAGGTGGTTTTTTTTTTTAAAGATAAGCAAGATTGATAAACCCTTAGCAAACTAACCAAAAGAAAAAAGAGAGGAAACAAAATTATTAAAATTAGAGATGAAAAAGGAGAAATAATCATACATCTCACAAACCCAGATCATTTCATGAAGCACTATTTTGGAAACTTACACTCCAATAAATTGGAACATCCAGAAGCAATGCATACATTTCTAGACAAACACGATCTGTGAAAACTGAATTGAGGCACAGAAAACCTAAACAGACCAGTAACTTGTAATGAGCTATAAGCAGTAATAAAATGCCTTCTAACAAAGAAAAGCCTAGAACCAGATGGATTCTCAACTGAATTCTATCAGACCTTTAAAGAAGAACTAATGCCAATCCTCTTAAAATTATTCCATGAAATAGAAAGGGATGGAATGCTTCCAAAGACACTCTATGAAGACAATATCACACTCATACCAAAACCAGATAAGGACACTTTGAGAAAGAAAACTACAGACCAATATCCCTGATGTACTTAGATGAAAAATTACTTAATAAATATTAGCAAATCATGTTCAATAACATAATAAGATTGTATACCACAACCAAGTTCATTTCATTCCAGATATACAAGGATGGTTTAATATACACAGTTCAATAGATATAATTCATCACATAAATAGAATTCAGAACAAAAATCAGTTACTAATTTCAATAGATCCAGAGAAGGTCTTTGACAAAATTCATCACCCATTCATGAAAAAAACACTGAAGAATGCATGGACAGAAGGAACCTATCTCAACACCATAAAGGCTATATATAAAAACCCCAAAGCCAGCCTCATGGTAAATGGAGAAAAGCTGAGAGCATTTTCTTTAAAATCTGAAAGAAGCAAGGTTGTTCACCCTCATAACTCCTGTTTAATATAGTGCTAGACATTCTAGCCGGAACAATTAGGCAAGAGAATGAAATAAAAGGAATAAAAATAGGAAAGGAAGAAGTCAAATCTCTGTTTGCAGATGATATCATCCTACACTTAGAAGATACAAAAATCTGCTTGAACTAATAAAGAAATTCAGGAAAGTAACAGGTTACAAAATCAACATAAAAAATTCAGTAGCTTTCCTATATGCTAACAATGGATCCACTGAGAAAAAAATTCAGAACCACAATCCCATTCACATAGCCTTAAAAATACCCAGAAACAACCCAACCAGAAGGTAAAAGACCTCTGCAATGAAAATTATAGATCTTTGAAGAAAGAAATTGAAGAAGGCTCATATATATAGTCAGAATAAAATGGCAATAATACTAAGAGCAATATACAGATTCAGTGCACTCCCTGTTATTCTTCACAGAGCTAGGAAAAAAAATAGTCCTAAAATTCATTTGGATAAATATAAGACCCAGAATAGCCAAAGCAATTTTAAGCCAGAAAAACAATGATGGGGTATTACAATATCTGACTTCAAATTATACTACAGAGCTACAGTAACAAAAAAATGCATGGTACTAGCATTACAACAGACCCATAGACCAATGGTACAGAATACAAGACACAGAGACAAACCCACACATCTACTATCATCTGATCCTTGACAAAGGTGCCAAAAACTTACACTGGAAAAAAAGAGAGCCTTTTAAACAAATGTTGCTGGGAAAACTGGTTATCCGTATGTAGAAGATTGAAACTAGACTCTTATCTTGCATCCTGAACAAAAATCAACTCAAAATGGATCAAATACCTAGAAATTAGATTAGAAACATTCAATTCCTGGAAGAAAACAGGGTCAACACTCAGCATATAGTCAGAGGCAATAACTTTCTCAATAGGAACCCTAAAGCTCAGGAGATAAAGCCAAGAATCATTAAATGGAATAACATCTTAAAAAGCTTCTGCACAGCAAAGGAAATCATGAAGAGAGAACCCACAGAATATGAAGAACATGAAGAGAGAACCCACAGAATATGAGAAAATCTTTGCGAGCTACTCTTCTATCAGAGGCTTAGTATCTAGAATATATAAAGTACTCAAAAAACTTTACACAAGAAATGAAATAACCCAACAAATAAATGAGCAAATGAATTGAATGGATACTTCTCAAAAGAAGAAATACAAATGGCTAGTATTTACTATAACACCATTTGCAATTAGGGAAATGCAAATCGAAACTATACTGAGATTTCATCTCACACCACTCAGAATGGCAGCCATCAGGAATACAAAGAAGGGGCTGGAGTCGTGGCTCAGTGGTCGAGAGCTTCCCTAGCATGTGTGAGGCACTGGGTTAGCCTCAGGACCACATAAAAATAAACAAAGTAAAGGTATGGTGTCCATTTACAACTAAATTTTTTTTAAAAGAATACAAATAATAATAAATGCTGGATGTTCAGAATACAGACAAAAAGGAACACTTTTACAACTGTTTGTGGGATTGTAAATTAGTACAGGCTCTTTGAAAAGAGAAGGAAATAGGACACAAAGAGACACAAGGGGGAAGGCCATATGAAGATTGCAGTGAGGCAGCCAAAAGCTAAGGAATGCCAAGAGTCCCCAGAAGCTTGAAAAGACAAGAAAAGAAGCCTCCAGAGTCCCCAGAGGAAGCAATGTCCTGCAGACACCTTGGCTTTGCACCCTGGCTTCCAAAATTGTGAGAATATAGCTCTGCTGTGGAAGCCACCATCTGTTTGTGGTGTTTTTGAGGCAGCTCTAGGAAACGGATACAGATGTTTGCAGCTGATAATAATCGTACCTTGGACTGGGGCTGTAGCTCAGAGGCACAGCACTTGCCTGGCATGAGTGGGCCACTGGGTTCGAGCCTTAGCACCGCATCAAAATGAATAAATAAATAAATGGCATTCTGTCCATCTATAACTACAAACAAATAAAAATAAGTAATCATACCTCTACCTCATAGGCTTGAAGTGAGTTAGATTGGTTAATAATCCCCCAAGGATTATTGCTAGGGTTAAACTCACTTAACCTTCACCATCATCTTGTGAGGTAGATATACCATTATTTAAAGTGTTAAGAGTAGAATCAGGAATACAGTAGGAGCTCTTTAAGTATTGTTAGCTCACTGAGTCTTACATAGCAACCAAATGCAGTAGATTCTATTATGGTTCTCTTTTTCCACATGAGGAAATATACACTTACCAAAGAGATAAGCTTATTTGGACTCTGCTATAGCTGGAACCATTCCCCAGTTGGAGTGGGCTTTCTGCTGATGGATCCTGGCAACTATTAGCTTGGTGACCTTTCCTGATAATGTCCCTTCGGGATTCATTCCCCAATAATGAACCACAAGAAACTTCAGAAGGTATTGAGATGATTGACCCATGTGATGGTGTTTACTCCTCCTGGATGTGTCTCCCTGACCCTGGTTTTAGCACAAACTCTGCTATGACAAAGCCAGAATCTGTCTACTGGCTGTGTGGTCATCCTATGACCTGAGCTCATTGGGACTAGCTTCAGCACCTCATCACCACAAGAAGCAGGGGTATGGTGCCCTACAAGGCTGTATTATCACTCTCCAGTGACTTCAATAGCCCGTGTTATGGTTACCTGTTCATCATTAAAGTGCTCAACATAGATTATACAAACTTCTCTAGAAAAAGTAATATCAATTAGAGTAAGGCCGAGTCCTCTCTGGGGCTACCAAGGCCCTATGAGCAAGGCCCATTACCCTCTCACCATCATCATTCTCCCTCTCTTTACCCTTCTAGCCATACTGGCCTTCTACCCAGGCTCTGTCCTACCTCAGGGTCTTTGCATGTGCAATTCCAGTGCCATTAAATGCACTTACCTTAGAGGTGTACATGCTTTCCCCTCTACTCCTTTGACTCTTACTTAGGATCACCTTCTCAGAGGCTTTTTCCAATCACCCCATTCTTCTTAATCTTCCTTGCTTTTTCTCTTGGCACTTACGATTATTAAGATACTATACATTTTCTCTATTTATCTTATTTATTGTGTTTCCCTCCAAACTAGAACATAAGCACCATGAATATGGTGACATTTATCTGTTTTGTTCACTGCTGTAGCTCAGAGTCTAGGGAAGGTCTGATGCTTACTATAATACATTCAATAAATAATTGTTGAGAGAATAAATGAAGCTCAAGCCCCTCTTCAACAAGGATAGAACTCTTGAAGTGGTTCACATCATTAAATACTGAGAAGGAGCACATGAAGAGAGGACTTCTGGGATAACTGAGCTTCATTTGAAGGGTATGGAGGGGTCTGGAACTCTTGAGCTTATGTTGAAGGAAACAAGAAGAAGGCTTGGTGGAGAATGAGGGGAATGGAATTCCAAGTGAAGGAAATATTACATTGAAAAAAAAAATCCTGAGAATCCAAAATGCATTCATTCAATATGGGATATGAGAAAGCCAGAAAAAAAAAATCCCTGTCCTCGAGGAGCTTACATTCTGGTGGTCCTATGTCAGGCATTCTGATCATAGTCAAAGACAGAAAGCAACATGAAGCCATCACAAGTTCTTGATCAGGAAGACCCTCGATTACACAAGATCTCTGCAGCCACATGAAGGATGGATTTGATAGGCAAGGGAACGTAGAAGGGTGGGAGTGCCCAGAATGTTCCATAGTAGAAGATCAGATATGTAGGGCTGATGGGACTAAGGCAGATGGATAGATATCACTATAGAAGGTGGGTCTGTCTAAAAGGCCTGTGATAAAGCAACTGAGAAAGGATCTTAAAGCCCCAGAATGTGAGAACAACATAAGCATGTGTCCTCTAATGGAGAGGAAGGAAGGTGGCAGAGACCATTGGAGGACTTTGAGTCAGGGAGTTGGGGGAAGGCAAGGCTATATTAGGACAGTTCCTTTGATCTTTGGCCATGGTGCCATCACTGGACTGTGCGGCCACAGGAAGGACCATGGTCTTCTTTGGTCTTATTCACCAGTGCTCATGCACACTTACCATTTTGTTCTCTATAGTCAGCGTGTGGCCCATGAGAAGTTGGGAACCATTTGAATCTAGTCAGTTGCACCGGATCTGTGGAGCCAAATTTTTGTTGCTTTTGTCTGAAATTTACCACCTGTGAATGTTCTAAAGCTGTTTATTAATGAAGAAGGCAAGTTTTAAGATATTATGTGTTTTGGTATCATGAAGATATTAAATATTTTGTGGTAAATTTTTAACTAAGGTCTATCCTTGTTTTTCATTATTTGTCACTTGTATTTTGATAGACCCATATGACCTATTAAACTGCCAGTTTGAGACTCTCCCCTCTCCTGTGCCTTATCTGATCAGTGACCTAGTTTTGTCCATTCTCCTTTTCATAACTCAGTCTTGGCTCCTGTCACAATACAGGCAAATCTTTACCGTACTTTTTGAATTGCTTGAATTATTTCTCAGTTACTTTTCACATTACTTATGGATAAAGATAGGCTCTTTTTTAAAAAACATCTTTGATGTTTTCAAATAGTCATCAAAAGACCAGACAGAAAAGTGAGGAAAATCATTATTCTTATTAATATTTTCTCTTTTGATTTTGGTTTTAGATTGTAATTTAAAGAGCTTTTGCAGTAGAAATATCCTGATCATCCTTGGCTTCTCCTGTGTCATATCCGTGATAGCTTTGATCGCTGTGGGGATTTCCCATAACAAATCATTGTCACATAATGTAAAGGCAAGTCAAATCTGTGTGGGGGGAGATGGAGAAGGGCCCTGAGTGGGGTGTGGAAGTGGGGTGTGAGGATAAATTAGAGCATACAGGAAGAACTGAGGATTCAGCATCCCAATTACAAGTCAGAATCCATTGGATTAGGGAAGTAATATGGAAACAGATGCTCATTCTTTAAGAGGAAATGCCTTGAATAAATTAGTGGTGGAAAAATAACTGCCTTTATGAATGTTCAGCCACTCAGTAGGTCAGCGTTTCAACAGAGATGACTACTTCATTAAGCTCATCCACATCCACACCTTTGTTGTACCATGCTCATATCCTATGGTCTAGTACTCTCTCTATTTTTTTTTTTGGTACCGGGTATTGAACACAGGGGGACTGAAGTACTAGGCCATATCTCCAGCCCTTTTTATTTTTTGTTTTGAGACAGAGTCTTACTAAGTTGCTTAGGGCCTCGATAAGTTGCTGAGGCTAGCCTTGAACTTGTGATCCTCCTGCCTCAGTATCCTGAGACTCTGGAATTGCAAGTCTGGGCCATCAAATCAGCGACTAGCTCTACATTTCACATATTGTTTCATCTTGGGTGAATCACAACACTGCACTCTTCTTTTTACTCTGCTTTTATCATGATTATCAAATAAAAAAATTATTAGCTCTGTACAAAATCAGAGACTGTAGAGATGTATTTCTTAACTTCAAAAATGTTACAGAAGCCAGGTGTGGTGGTGCACACCTGTAATTCCAGTGGCTTGGGAGGCTGAGGCAGGAGAATCACGTGTTCAAAGCCAGCCTCAGAAATGGTGAGGTGCTTAGCAGCTCAGTGAGGCCCTGTCTTTAAATAAAATGGAAAAATAGTGCTGGGGATGGGGCTCAGTGGCTGATTGCCCCTGAGTTCAATCCCTGGTACCCTCCCCTCCAAAAAACAAATGTTATATGAAGCAGGAAAATCAATTAAAAAAAAAAAAGAGCCAGAGGATGGATGCATGTATCAAGCAGAATCATTTGAAATGAATTCTTGGGAAAATTTCTGAATTTAAAGAGCTAGTTAATGCCATTAAAATCCTTAGGATTATTAATGTTCTGTGTTGCATTACTGCTTCCTTTTCAATTAAAGTATAGTTTTGGATGTGAATATTTCACAAGTATGTTAAAAATCTGTTCATTATTTAATCTGTTCATTAAAAACATGTACTAAATTTATATCTATATTGGAAATAACACCACCTTAAACTTGCACTGAAGTGAGAGTAAACAAATCTATAAAGGTCAGGCTGGTACAAACATGCTAACAAGCACACATGTGCACATGGGCAATGGCATATCCAGAGGTTGACTTAACTACAGAGGTCCTTAAATGTGTGTGCAGAAGTACATTCTCTGGTATTTAAGGTGATGACCTGTGAGGCTGGATGGATGAATGCACATGCCAGGGTTCTGAAACTTACGCCTCCCACCCAAAGCTCTTGCGATAAAGAAGAGGAGTGGGTGTTACATTGGTGTCCTTTTGTCACACAAGTTTGCCCCAGTGAGGCTGAGTGCAGCAGCTGCTTTGTCTAGACAGAAGGCCGAGGCTGTCTCACTGTCCATGCTCTCTTGCCTTTTAATGTTGAGTGATGTTGGTTCTCTTGGCAAAACTTCACTCACAGTAGAAGGCTCATGACATCTTGGTTCTGCTATTTGTTTACCAGCTCCAAAAGAGCATGACTGCCTTCTTGATATGACCTTTTTGCATGTTCAGTGTTACATCACTGGAGAGAAGGACTGCCCAGAAGGCAAAATCCATGACAGACTCAGGCTCTGTGTTCCCAGTGAATACTTGTGGTCATGGATGACTTTCCTTCATTCACTCTGTCTTCAAGTCCATTGTGCTTCTGTGTTGTTATGTTGGCCTGGCAAATGGAACAAGGGCTTTGGCATTCTTTCAATCAAAGGTATGGGTATTTGAAGAGCGGCCACTGACATTGAAATGAATCTATGTAACATTACTGATTTATTTCACACAAAAATATCAATATATGAAAACTAGCTATTTGTTGAGATTGTGCACTAATTTTAGTAAGGATTCTGCATACCAGGGAGAAAAGATTGGGCAATACAGACACAGAATAGTTCCATCACTTCAGAAAGATCAACTGGACATTGCAACTTTAGAGTAAACTCTTTGAAATATCTGTGAAACCACTCAAAGCTAGGTTGAATGATTAAGATGTGTGAGAAAACATTTTATAAAATCTAAAGTAAGGGAAAAAATGAAACATTTTGTGTGTGACTTGTAAACTAGTACCAGGATCATCCCCAGATATCATGGCTACTAAAGCATTTTAGGTGGTTAATCGGAATAATGTACAATCGTCTGTCAGTATCTTTGATGGATTGGTCAAGACTGCCTCATAGATTCTCAAATCTGTAGATGCTCAAGTCTTTTATATAAAATGGGGGATTATTTGCATAAAATGACTACACATCCTCCAACATGCTTTATTTTTTAATTAAATTTTTTTTACTTATATATGATAGCAGAATACATTACAATTCTTACTACACATATATAGCACAATTTGTCATGTCTCTGGTTGTATACAAAGTATTCACCAATTTGTGTCTTCATACATATACTTTGGATAATGATGTCCATCACATTCCACCATCATTTCTAACCCTATACCCCCTTCCTTCCCCTCCACCTCTCTGCCCTATCTAGAGTTTGTCTATTCCTCCCATGTTCCCCCTCCCTACCCCACTATGAGTCAGCCTTTTTATATCAGAGAAAACATTCAGCATTTGTTTTTTGGGGGATTGGCTAACTTCATTTAGCATTATCTTATCTAACTCCATCCATTTACCTGCAAATGCCATGATTTTATTCTCTTTTATTGCCGAGTAATATTCCATTGTGTATATATGCCATATTTTTAGCTATTGTGAATTGTGCTGCTATAAACATTGATGTGGCTGTGTCCCTGTAGTATGCTGTTTTAAAGACCTTTGGGTATAGACCAAGAAAGGAACAGCTGGATCAAATGGTGGTTCCATTCCCAATTTTCCAAGAAATCTCCATACTGCTTTCCATATTGGCTGCACCAATTTCCAATCCCACCAGCAGTGGGATTTCCCCACATCCTTGCCAACACTTATTGTTGTTTGTATTCGTAATAGCTGCCATTCTGACTGGAGTGAGTCTTAAGAGTAGTTTGATTTGCATTGCTCTAATTGCTAGAGATGATGAACATTTTTTCATATATTTGTTGATTGATTGTACATCATCTTCTGAGAAGTGTCTGTTCAGGTCCTTGGCCTGTTTATTGATTGGGTTATTTGTTTTTTTGGTGCTTAGCCTTTTGAGTTCTTTATATACCCTAGAGATTAGTGCTCTATTTGAAATAGAAAAAGAGGAAGTACTTCCAAACTCATTCCCAAGATGTAGGCTCTCTATTCACCTCACAGATTGTTTCTTTTGCTGAGAAGAAACTTTTTAGTTTGAGTCCATCCCATTTACTGATTCTTGATTTTAATTCTTATGCCACAAGAGTCTTATTAAGAAAGTTGGAGCCTAGTCCCACATGATGGAGATTAGGGCCTACTTTTTCTTCTATTAGATGCAGGGTCTCTGATTTTATTCCTAGGCCCTTGATCCACTTTGAGTTGAGTTTTGTGCATGGTGAGAGATAAGGGTTTAATTTCATTTTGTTGCATATAGATTTCCAGTATTCCCAGCACAATTTGTTGAAGAGGCTGTCTTTTCTCCAATGCATGTTTTTGGCACCTTTGTTTAATATAAGATAATTGTAATTTTGTGGGTTAGTCTCTGTGTCCTCTATTCTGTACCATTGGTCTACCAGTCTGTTTTGGTGCCAATACCATGCTGTTTTTGTTACTATTGCTCTGTAATATAGTTTAAGGTCTGGTATAGTGATGCCACCTGCTTCACTCTTCCTGCTAAGCATTGCTTTAGCTATTCTGGGTCTCTTATTTTTCCAGATGAGTTTCATGATGCTTTTTCTATTTCTATGAGGAATGTCATTGGGATTTTGAACAGAATTACATTAAATTTGCATAGTGCTATTTGGTAGTATGGTCATTTTTGATAATATTAATTCTGCCTATCAAAGAACAAGGTAGATCTTTCCATCTTCTAAGGTCTTTGATTTGTTTAGGGTTTGATAATTTTCATTGTCTAGATCTTTCACCTCTTTTGTTGATTCCCAAGTATTTTTTTTTTGAGGCTATTGAAAAATGGAGTAGTTTTCCTCATTTCCTTCTCAGAGGATTTGACACTGATATACAGAAATGCATTTGATTTATGGGTGTTGATTTTATATCCTGCTACTTTGCTGAATTCATTTACTAGTTCTAGAAGTTTTCTGATGGAACTTTTTGGATCTTCTAGGTATAGAATCATATCATCAGCAAATAGCCAATTTGAGTTCTTCTTTTCCTATGTGTATTCCTTTAATTTATTTCATCTAATTTCTCTGGCCAGTGTTTCAAGAACTATGTTAAATAGAAGTGGTGAAAGAGGGCATCCCTGTCTTCTTCCAGTTTTTAGAGGGAATGCCTTCAGTTTTTCTCCATTTAGAATGATGTTGGCCTGGGGCTTAGCATAGATAGCCTTTATCATGTTGAGGTATGTTCCTGTTATCCCTAGTTTTTCTAGTGTTTTGAACATGAAGTCGTGCTGTATTTTGTCAAATGCTTTTTTTGCATTGACTGAGATGATCATATGCGTCTTATCTTTGAGTCTATTGATGTGATGAAATACATTTATTGATTTCCATATGTTGCATCCCTGGGATGAACCCCACTTGATTGTGGTGTACTATCTTTTTGATATTTTTGTATTCGATTTGCCACAATTTTATTGAGAATTTTTGCATCTATGTTCATTAGAAATATTGGTCTGAAGTTTTCTTTTTTCCTCTCTCTCTCTCTCTCTCTTTGATGTGTCTTTGCCTGGTTTTGCAATCAGGGTGATATTGGCCTCATGGAATGAGTTTGGAAGTACTCCCTCTTTTTCTATTTCCTGAAATAAATTGAAGAGTATTAGTATTAGTTCTTCTTTAAAGGTCTTGTAAAACTCGGCTGTGTCTCCATCTGGTCCTGGGTTTTTCTTGGTTGGTAGACTTCTGATGGCATCTTCTATATCATCACTTGAAATTGATCTATTTAAATTTATGTATATAATCCTGATTCAGTTTGGGCAAATTATATGACTCTAGAAATTTATCAATGCTTTCAATATTTTCTATTTTATCAGAGTACAAGTTTTCAAAATAATTTCTAATTATCTCCTGTATTTACAAAACATCTGAATTGGGGGGTGGCTTCCCAAAATTTATTGACTCAGTGGATAAAGTGAACATCTTGAATAGATAAAACTGCCCCCTTCTTGGATGTGAAGGGCACAGGACCTGCCTTGCAGCAGGGAGCATCAGTGTGGGAAGCAGACCCTTGCTTCAGGACCCTCTAGAGATCCTGGTCACCCACTGTCACCCCTAGTGCCTTCTCAGGGCCTGGGGATCTACTCCTTAATTGCCTGCTCCCCACTGCACACTGGGAGTTGGCGTACTTTCACATTAGCATGAACATCCCACATTTTGGCACACAGACTGGCCAATGTGAAATCACATGCCTTCCTTAAAAGTTGCCACCTGTTGGGGGCCTCCATGAACAAGAGCTAAGCACACTTCTTTAAGCCTTGAGTAAAGAGGTACTGAGCTGGCATTGCACCTGCTGCGATTCATGTGGACTTACCTCTGCTGGACAAGAGAGGTGCAGCTCTCAGATTGGGTGTCACTGGATGGAACTGCGCTACACCCCCTGAAACCCAATCCTTTGCCTTATTTGGGTTGAACTTTCTCAAATGTCTTCCCTTCAATAAATAGGATGGTCTCAGGTGTGCTCTCTCTCTTTTGCCTGCCTCTCTTGCTTCCCTTGTGGGGGCTGGGGCAGAGGAGCCATCACTGAGCCCCAAGAAAAAGCTACTTTCTGTGTCCGTGGGATTATGTAGCACCAGCCTAATTCACCTGGATTGACCCTGACTGATTTAGTCGCATGTTGTGGCAGGTGATGCATGAACAGGGACAGGGACACCCCAGGGTGAATTTTAAGAATTAGTGGGTTTGGCTTTCTCTTCAGTAGTCAAGCATGCTTAATTTTTCAGAATATTATGGATTGGTTTGTGAAAAGTAAAGAATTAGATAGAACAAAGCGAGTGATGTTAAACTTATAACGTGTGGAATTTTTTGTCTTCAGAAAAGCAAAAAAAGAATTTATTTTGCAATTCTGAAGACTATAATTAGGAGTAGAGAAAAAGAAATTAGAGAATTGGAAGTCCCACATTATTAAGGTGATTGATAAAATATATGTTGCTAAATTCAGCCCAGTCCCATTGGGTGACGCCTAATCCCAGAGCTTCACCTCTCTTGCCCAGCAGAGGTAAGTCCACAAGCATCACAGAGGATGCGATGCCATTTCAGTACCTTCTTACTCAAGGCTTTAAGAGGTATACTTAGCTCTTCTTCATGGAGGCCCCCAACAGCTACCTCCATGGAACGTAGCCTCGGGATGATGGCTGTATCATGGAACGTACAGTAGACCTGCCCTCGTATCGGTTCATATCCAATGGGAAAATAGACATTAATCAAATAGCCACATAGATACATAATTACAAAGGTGTTTAGTCCTGTCTTTAGAAGAAAAAGAGAAGTATTCCAATAAGAATGGTAGATCCTAATCATAGGATATCAGAGAAGGTGGGGATCTCAGGTGAGGGGCTTTCTGCAAAATGGCACTGGAGTAGAGATTGTGTGGCCCATAGACAGCTATAAGCAGGCCAGTACAACAGTGGGTATTAAACGAGGAGATTACACAGAAGCCTGGAACCATGATATTTGTGCAAGTAGAATTTCCATCGCAAGGAGTATCTGCCCTACCTCCATGTGACCTCCAGTCTCAGTGTGCTCAGGATCTGTTGCTGTCCACATTTACATGTCTTCACAAGGCTACAAGGGTGTTGATGTGTCTATCTATCAGGAAAGGTCATTTCTACGGTTTTGCTTCCCAGACCATCACTTCTATTCATGAGACATTGCTCATGAAGATCAGTTATGCTCACTAAAATCATGTGCATGATCAAAATTAGCTTAGGATAAGGTTATATGTACAGTAAGGTTACAACTGTATTAAAATATGCATTGAAAAAAGACTAGAAGGAAAAATTAATACATTATTATTTAGGAATAATAAAAATATGCAGATGGAATGATAAATGTCATTTTTTCTTGTTCATTTTCTAGGTGATTAACTTTTAATACTCTTAAGATAGAAAATAATATTGAAAGAATAATAAGGGAATGTCACCACTTGAATCTTTGATTTTTTTCTTTGATATGAAGGACATGTTCACAGGGGATTTTAGAAATGTTTTAAGTGTGAGCCACAGAGGAACACTGGGTTCCTTCACTGCTAGGCTTCTCTGAGACATTCACTAGAGAATAGGCTTGTGAGGTAGGAGCGGGAGAGAGCAGGGACATTCCCTAAGCTTTTGGGAAGCTTTATATGCTGAGATGCTTGGAGGCCTCATGCTTTCTGGAACATGCCCTGGAAAAAATATTGTGGTGTTGGAAAGAAAACAAAAGTGGTGGCTACCTGGTCTACAAGTGAACCCTGTAGCCACGAAAAGCATATTACCCAAATGCTCAAACTGAGAGCTCCTAGAAAAGCAAGCTTTAGCTATCTCAAGAAAAATGCCAGTTTTTTTTTGTTGTTTGTATGTTTTTTTTTTTTTTTTTTAAATTCTGCAAAAGATTCCAGAAGGAAGAAAAGAGAAGTTTGGTGCAGCTGAACAGGTTAACGTTCCTGTGTGCTGTAAACACAAGGTGAAATGACCTCAACTCCTGAGTAAAAATACACTCTGCCCCCTTCTCAAATGTTTGCAAACAAAATATAGTAAATGCTTTCATTTCTCAACCACCTCACTATGTAGGACCTTAGAGAAGTGGGCTAAGAGAAGCAAGGCTGGCCCCCTTGGCTCTAGTAGAACTTGGCTCTCGTGTCTATCCAGATTCCAGATAAAAGTGGCTTGCTGTTGCTGCCTCAGTACCTTTTATCATGTGCCCCTGTGGTTGGAAAAATTTTTGACAGGAAGAATTCAGGAACCCAGATAGGAAACAACAGAATTTTCTACTGTGTAACCCCTGGAGCCTCCTTCTGCACCCTGGGAAGTTTCCCAAGGTTCCAGAGGCCCTGTACCTGAGTCAATCAGTGTCCCTTTCTCCCCCAAAGCCCGTTAAAGCCATTTCTGGGATTCCTTTGACAATAAGCTTAGCTGCAGGGCAGTCTGTCCAGCCTGCTTGCTTGCCTTGCCCAAACCAAGTATGTCTATAATTCATTTTCTGTCTGAGGGCAAAATGCTAGTGCCTAGAGGGGCTCCCTGTGGTGCACGAGAAGGCAGGGAACACTGTGAAGATTGACAGACTCAAGGGTCCTGTACTGCTTCCTGGTCTGTAGTGAAGTGCATTGAAGTTGGTCACTCAAGAGGCCCTACTTTAGCTATTCCTATTGGTCCGGGGAGGTCTCATTCTTGTCCTAGTTTCTCCCTGGAGGTTTTTAAGTCTTACTACTTGATAAGACAATGTGAGGATGGCAGTGGCAGGGTGGGGTGAGAGCTAAATTAAATGCTTTCAAATGGCAGACCACATTTTGAGGTCCTCAGTGAAATAAGCAGCAAAGTGTGACAAGGGTTGGCTCACATTTCAGAAGTGCCTCCTTTGCTTCTCTTCCTTTTGCTTCCCCATATACTTCCCTCCATGTTTCTCTCTAGGATAGGGATCATAGAAAGTACATGTGCCACCATATTATCAACACAAGCCCATGGCAGATGTCATTAATCTCCATGACATTTTTTGCTCCTGATTCAGCTCAGGGATATAACCAAAATGAGTACAAACTGATAAAAATGGGCATTTGGCAGTCTACTCCTGGGTAGATACCAAAGAATATGAGAGCTTATTTCCACAAAATGCAATGTGCTAGAATGTCCCTGGCAGCTATACTGCCAACATCCCCCAATGAGAAACAACCCCAACATCCATCAACAGTCAAATGGATAAATGTATTGTATGTACATATAATGAAATATTCTGCAACAATGGAAAAGGAAGAAGTACTGATACACACAGTTTGAATGTACCTTACAGATGCAGGCTAGAGTAAAGTTACACAGAAAGGAGGAGCACACTATGTGAGTCCTGCTGATTGCAGCTCAAAAACAGGCAGAACTCATCAATGGTGATGGAAATCAAGAAAGTGGTTACCCTTGAGGCAAAAATGACTGAGAAAAGGGTATCAGGAATCCTACTGGGCGACTAGAAAATGTTCTGTACCCTGATATTCTGTATCTTGAAGCCGGACAGATTCCTCTGCAGCTGGACTTCAATTTGGTGATGGTTATTCAGATGTGCACATGTGCAGAATTTCAGAGATACACATCTAAGATTTGTGTCATCTTTATAGTTAAGTTTACTTAAAAGGGAGTACCAGTTTGAAAAGTATTCTCCATCCCTTGCTTATCCTTCCATGTATAAGGCCATAAGCATACAGTCTTGAGTCTGACTTTGATTCAAATGCAAGCTCTATCACCAATTGGCTTTGTAAATTACTTAACATTTTTTACTCTAGCTTCTCACCTCTATAGAGGAAATAAAAATAGCACCTATTTTACAGAACTATTGTGCTTCATACAACATCTGCCTGGCACATTTAATGCACTCCTGAAATGCAGTGTGTGGTTTTGTTCTTCTCCCTCTCTCCTTTGACCATCTAGTTTTTTCTTTAAGTTGTCTTTTTTCCTCCTCCCCCCATAGTCTTTCTTCCTTTAATCTCCTACTTCATGAAGTTTAAGCATGAATCTTTTAAAATGTATTGAGTCCAATTTTATAGTTAATGACATAATTAAAAAGCAAGTATATTTAGTATTTTCTATGCCTCTCTTTGAAACAAATTCTGTATTCACTGAATTAAAATTAGAAGAATGTACTGATTATTGGAGTGAAGCCTTCAATGTATTAACAGTGATTCCCAAACTTTCCTGCACAATAGAATCACAAAAGATCTCATAAAGAATCCCTAGCCCAGGCCAAATACCAGACCGATTAGATCACAGTATCTGGTGGGGGGGGGCACAGGCATCATGGTCTGTGCAGCTCTTCAGGTGGTTTCAGTGTGTAGACGAGTCTGGCAACTACTACAGAACTTTGCTTTCTGTTCATTCCATAGTGTCTCAGGAACTTCAGCATGTGGATTTGAATTCTGGCTGCACCTTAGAATGACCTAGGAAGTTTCTAACTAATATTTCCACTCAGGTTCTACCCTTGGTGAAGCCTGGCCCTGATTCCCACCTCCTCTAGCCACACCCTACCACTTCAGTTACCACTCAGTTAATCCCCCAGAGGGGATTAATTCACTGATTGGGTTAATACTCTTATAACCCAATCATTTCTCCTCCGAACCTTCTTGTGTTTGTCTCACACGTGTGCTTTTGGGAGACACCTCACATCCAAACCATAACAGGTGTCTCGGTAACTCTAGTGATCCAGGTAACTCTAGCCCTCCAACCTGACCCAGTGTTCCTCTCAAGTCAAAATGCTTTCTCCTTGTGGTTTTGAAAACCCTATCCTTGTCTCATTCCTGTTGCAAGCTGAATATGGAGAAGAATGATGTGATTCTGATAAGTTTTTGTCTTGTTTTGCCTTCAGTATGGAATTGTGCTGGATGCAGGCTCTTCTCACACAAGTTTGTACATCTTTAGCTGGGCATCTGAAAAGGAGAACGACACAGGGATAGTGCAACAGATAGAAGAATGCAAAGTGTCCGGTAAGGTGAAGAAAAGGGAAGGGAAGACGGTGGAATGTGGGAACACGAGAGTCTATGCAAGCAGAGCAGAAGAGGAAAAGGAGAACCAAATACAGGACACTGGATGAAGAACACCGTGGAGCTGCTACTGTTACTTTTTGTGATTATAAAAATATAAAAATCCTTAATGATCAAGCCCTTGAAGAATAAGCAAATCTATAAATAATTGAGGGGTTGATGGTGTAGCTCAGTGATAGAGTGCCATGTTTAGAATGCACAAGGACCCAGCAACACACACACACACACACACACACACACACACACGATAGAAATAATCGAGTAATAGCAGTTCCCACCAACAGAACACTTCTGTATGTCTTGCACTGACCAAGAACTAAAAGTGTACTTTCATTTCATCCTATAGTCTCCCATTGAGGTAGGTATTATTTCCCATTTTTAAAAAATTAGGGCACCAAGATTGAGAGAGACCACATACCACTTGTTTAATGTTACCTTGAACTAGTAAGCAATGGAGCTGTTCATCTCCCATGGGAGATGTTTCCAGGAGAGGAAATCATAATAGTCAGTGGCTGGATGTCCTAGGATGTTTTAAATATTTTTTTTGTTGTTGTAGATGGACGTAATATCTTTATTTATGTATTTTTATGTGGTGTTGAGGATAGAACCTAGTGCCTCACACGTGAGAGGCAAGTGCTCTTCTACTGAGCTACAGCCCCAGCCCATACTTTGCATTTGTTAATGTCCAAATTTCTCATTTTGCTGGCTTTGAATTCATTGCCTTCCATTCTTACAAACTTTTTTTAAAAAAAAATCTAATAGATGTCTGTGTTCTAAGGGTCATCCCATGAGTGCATGAGTATTTGGCCTAATAAATGCAGTAATTTCCCCTCTCCAAAGGGGAGAGAGAAGACCCAAATCCACACAATCAGACATGAAAAAGGAGATATTACCGCAGACACTTCTGAAATCCAGAGACTCATTAGAAACAGTTTTGAAAATTTATACTCCAATAAGCTTNGGGGGGGAGAAAGAGAGAGAGAGAGAGAGAGAGAGAGAGAGAGAGAGAGAGAGATGGGGGGCACTAAGTTCTGGTTTTCCGAATCCAAATAGCTGGTAACTTAGAGCTGATTTTCTCATTATTGTTAAATAAATGGGCTGTTTAAAAACCTGTGAATTATCTGCTTAACTTATTGAAGTTTTGGGGTGGGAAAGTCACTAAAGAGACGGGATTCTATTCCTGTTTTTGCTAATGAAAGAAAAAAAAAACCACTCAGAAATATTTGGCACTGCCCATGACTGCATGCAATAGCAGCTTCTACCTTTCCATTAGAAGCAAGTATATCTTGTGCTTATTTTAATTTTTGCTATAAATGTCATTTTTATTTATTCTTGGAACTAAGGTTGCTAATTATAACATTGTGGCATAAAAATACAGAAATATCAAATAAAGAAGCACTCTAAAATCCATGTCAAAATCTGAGACAATGTTATTCAATTACATGAAATTGTGCCATCCAGTGGCAAAACTATCAAACACCAGATGGACTCACTGCCAGATTTGAAAATTAAATCATAACAATGCTAGATGCGGTGAATTAGTCTCTAAGTACAGCAACTTAATATATATCACATCAGGAAATTGATTTTTTTTCTTGTATTTTCTCAGCAGCAACATAATTTGCTCTGATATTGTCAAGGTGTGTCCTATACCTTTTTAAAAAAAGGTTGTCATCTTTCATATCCTTCCCTAGGTGCTGGAATCGCAGCATATTATAGAAGACCAAATGATATAACTATAAGGCTGACACAATGCATGGAGAAGGCCAGGAAAATGATTCCAATGTCCAAGCACCAAGAGACACCTGTTTACATGGGAGCCAGCGCAGGCATGCAGTTGCTCAGGTATAGTAGGATGTGGAGTTCAGAGAGGTAGCACCAGAGCCCCTGAAATTATAAGAGATAACCACACTTCCACACTCCAAATGCTACGCATCCTAAAGCCCACACCTAAGAAAGAAAATTTCAATAAGTGAGTAAAACTCCCCAAAGCATAGTATATATATATTAAGATTTTGAGTATGTAAAGAAGCTTTGCATCAGCCATGTAGTATGTGCCTGAAATCCAAGCTACTAAGGATGCTGAGAGAGGATGTATGAGGTCATCCTGGGGAAAATTAAAGAGACCACTTCTCAAAAAAAGCCTTGCCCATTTGCCCATAGTAAACTCAAGCGGGAAGAGACACACAGAGAGAAAGACTGAGCCTGTGTGCTCTGAGATTTGGAGACACAGAATTAGTCAATCAATATCTGGATGTAGGAAGACTAGAGGAGACCCACAGATGTCCCAAGACACTTATAACAAGCACATCTTTATTGGTCAACACTTGGTCACCTAGTTGCATTATTTGTTTACTTGTTCATTCATCGCTCATGAGTGCCTACTTTGTCCAGAATATAGATGAAGGTGACTCAGCCCCAAGGAAATAGTTCCACCCAGTGTGATCACTTCTTTTACAGAGGAATGATCAGAGCTCCTGTGGGAGCATTTGTCCTGCTCAGGATGAAAGGCCCTCAGAAAGACTTGTGCAAGGAGGAGATATATGAGCTGAGTCACAAAAAGAGGACTTGTCGGGTGAGGGAAGGGTGTTATAGACCAAGTGATAGCACATGTTCAGTAACCCACTGTTATTCAATACCTATTGTGTGTCAGGCACATTCTAAGAGCTGTGATACAGCAATGAAGAGGCAGGGCAAAGTTGCTAACTTGATGCAGTTGGTGTGGAGTTTGTTCTAGGATGTGCAGTGGTGGGGCAATAGGGCATATTCACAGGTCTGTTAGTAGCTCTGCAAAGACAGGAGACAGGGTGCATGTTGTAAAATAATAATAGTAGAAGCTAATATTTATTGAGCACTTGCTGTATTCTTAGAAGTGCACTAAATTCGTGACACACATTGTTTGATTTAATCACCAAAACAACAGTATGAAGTAGAGGATATGATTAACTGTTACTAACCAGATAAGGAAGCTGTGGCTCACAAATGTTGAGTAACACCCAAGGTCCCAAGTCTGCCTGGTAAGGGACAGAGCCAGAGTTGTGAATGGGATTCTGAGAAGGCCTTGTAGACCATGTGAAATTTAGAGTTTATCTTGAAGACAGTGGAAACTCACTTAAAAAAGTTACACAATTGGTGACGCTGGTAAAGAAGATAGATTGCAGTGGAGGGAAGCAAGGGTAAAGGAGGCGCAGGTAGTGGGTATGGGAGGCATTCAGATGAGAGGTTAGAGTTGGAAGGTACATCCTCTCAACGGGAGGCTCTTAGTGTTGCTTAGCCTAGGTCTTGGAAACCGGTGCATCTCATCTTCATTATGACAACTCCGGAAAACTCCTTTCTTAGGTCTCAAGGTCTCAAATGGACCCAAGAACTAGTGATAGTATGAGGAAGGTATTTCCCAGTCTGGAAGCAGTAGAAGTCGACTATGTCCCAGGTGACTTGCCACCTGCTTTCTACCAGAGTCCAAATTGAAAACCTCAAGCACAGACTAACTTGTGTAATCAACTAAGAGTCACCATAATTGCTAATATCACAAACATCAGCTCTAGGCATGGACAAAATACCCAACTACCACCACCACAATCTTTCTAGAACATTTGATTTTTTGATCCAGGAAGCAAAAGAGCAAAAATATTATTTTAGGAAGACTAACCTACTCAAGGATTGGAGAGATTTGAATTAAGGGGACAAAAAGATTAGCTCAGCCTCATCCCAAAGGAGGGTTCCTCTGTGAGCCATGTGTGGGGATCCCCATGTCTCCATTTATTCCAGCATATTTGGTTTGTTTCTTTGCAGCATTATGTGGAAAACATAGCTGGAATAAGTAGGTGTAATTATTAAGACCAAGATGGTAACGCCACCTCTTCTTTGGTGTAGGATGGCAAGTGATCGAATGGCTGGTAAGGTCATGGCTGCAGTGATAAGGAGCCTCAACAACTACCCGTTTAACTTCCATGGTGCCAAGATCATCACTGGCCAAGAGGAAGGTGCCTATAACTGGATTACTATCAACTATCTGCTTGGCCATTTCGTTCAGGTGATCACTTCACACCACCCATGGAAATGGCTCCCTAGGGGTCCATGACCTTGTTCTCTCAGGCAATATTTCATCCAGAGTGAGTGATGGATGAAAAAGTGCCATGAATTTATTCCCATGTTTGTAAGAATTACTGGAGGAATAGCTGCCTGTCAAGAACTTCCTTAGGGAAGTCTTCATCTCTGGGAGACAGAGGAAAAGAAAGTCTATCATTAAAAGTAAGAGCAGTTAGTACTTGCCTAGGCTGATTGCTGTGTGCTGTGCTAGCACTTACTTGTGCTGAGAGAATTCATCCTCAAACGACAGTCTGAGGTCTTTACAAGACTCCTTGCACCAAGAAATTTAAGAGGACTCTGCCATCTTAGAGGTGGGTGGTGATGCCTAATGAGGGTAATTATTGTGCTGAAGGTCACACGGTAATTACTGACTAAGGTGGGAGATGAACTTGAGTATGCCTGGTCCTAGACCCCTTTTTTTGTAGCACTTGTTACAATGCTTCTGTGTCACAGCAGTGTGTACTATGTCAAAGCCCCTCTCCTTTTGCTGTTGATCTAATGCAGACTCAGGAACCTCAGTGCCCTATGCCTTACCTTTCTGCCCCTGCTTCTCTGCTTTAGGAATCCCTGACTCTAAGAAACATGGTGAAAAGCTGACTGTCCAGAGACCTTTAGTGCTGGTGACTGTCCTCTTTTTCAGAAATCAAAATGGTACAATCAGTTCTTTGAAGGAATCAAACACGAGAAAAATTTTGGAGTTTTGAATCTTGGGTCAGACTCTACACAAATTACTTTTGTGCCTAAAAACCACACTATGGAGTCCCCAGAAAACTCTCTGCAATTTCGCCTCTATGGCAAGGACTACTATGTATACACACATAGCTTCTTGTGCTATGGGAAGGATCAAGCACTCTGGCAGAAATTGGCCAAGGACATTCAGGCAAGTGTTACTGAATTCAGACCAGCCCTTTCCACATCTGGTCCTCCAGCCCTCACATCCTGTTATTTTCTCTTTCTAATTCTGTAATTGGTCTGAAGCTGGTTATTGTACTTTCCAAACCCTTTCAGGCAAGATACCAAGCTATACCTGGTGGACCCCTATGAATTCTTCCATCCAGACATCCCGTCCTGTGTTTGTTTACTGCACTATCTCCAAGGAAACCACACATTTTTTCCCTTAGCAATTAATTTCTCACCCCTGAAGGATTGGTAATGAAAACTGCATGCTAGAGTATCATTCAGGGGTAGGTTGTTGCAATTTATAAGCAAATGGTCTTCTATGCCATTTTTTATTTCCCTTTTCTACAAAGTACAGAAAACAGGGTTGTTTGGAATGACCTGGAGAGGAAGAGAAAAAAACACTTCAGGAAAAACACGGAATTTATTAATCAACACTTTAAATCTTATTCCTGTATGCTTTTTGCATTTTTTAACACAAGAAAAGTTAAACACTCTGTTACAACATACAACTAAACCGTCAGGGTCACTCCAGGTGAATTGGGCTGGCATGAAATAGTCAACACAGAGATAGAGAAATACCTTTTTCTTTGGGTTCTTCGATGGGTCCTCTGACCCAGCTTACAAAGGAGGCAAGTCAGGCAAGAAAAAGAGGGAGAGCATGCCTTGAATCTGGGTTTTATTGGGGGAGGCTGTTCCATGGAGTATTTTATCCCCAAAAGGGCAAAGGGGTAGGATTACAAAGGAATAGGTGAGTGTATCTCAACCCATCAGGGTGACACCCACACCTGGAGCCATGCCTTGTTATCTGAGCTGGGCTAATGCCCAAGTTACTGGGACCTGGCACTACTGTGCCAGACTAAAAGCAACAATTGGTAGAACCTGGTGCATCAGAACTTAAAGGTGTCTGCATCCAGGGCAGCTCCCGACAACACTCCACATCATGAGAGTATCAGGCACATCCTGACAAATAAACACAGAGCAAGGTTGTCATATCCAGCTGGTCTCTGTCTCTGCTGGAAGGACAACTAGTTCTCTCGTCTCCCCATCTCTGATTCTCAAAACCACTATTAGTAAGATCATCGTGGAGCAGATGCCACTGTGAATGGCCCACTGATCCTCAGAATTCCACTAAATTTCTTATCCATAGCCACCTCATTTCTTCTCTGTAGGGTTAAGGGTTAAAAATCACTGGATTCTATTGGTTTAAAAGACCTAACACATGTTCCACCTCTTGGAGTTTCTGATTCTCTGCTTGGGGAGGTGAGGAGCCTCAGCCTCCCGTTTTTGAGAGTCTTGAGAATTTTCCTTGCTCCTGTTTTATGTGATTTAGCCCTAGGAACTCAGGGACATTCCCAACTAATCGTACTTCTGGGTCCAGCTTTAACTATATCAACATCCTGTAAATAGCTCAGAACATTAATATGTGGTACCACTTCTGGTGTCTGTTGTAGAAACTGTTTTTTAAACTGATTTCCAAGCATGAAAAAGTCAGGGAGGGGCATAATAATACCAATTCTATGTGCTGCCATTTTGTACTATGCCTACACAATTAATGAAGTAGGATTGTGGCTTTTGTACCCCAACATTCACAAGATTCCTTCAAGTGATTTTTTTTCCATTCAGGTGTTGAGTGATGGAGTCCTCAAGGACCCATGCTTTCATCCTGGGTATGAGGAAGTAGTGACAGTAAAAGCGCTTTACGAGACCCCTTGCACCAGGAGATTTAAGAAGATTCTGCCGTTTAATGAGTTTCAAATCCATGGTACTGGAAACTATAAACAATGCCAGCAAAGCATTCTTGAACTCTTCAACACCAGTTACTGCCCTTATTCCCAGTGTGCCTTCAATGGGGTTTTCTTGCCACCATTCCAAGGAAGTTTTGGGGTAAGTTTGTGAAATGATAAGTTATATTGGTTAGAATGATTTGGGTTGAAGGTTATAGAATATGTGTCTATAGAGAGCTTAAATAATAGGATTTCTTTTAATCTCACATCATAATGTCCTGAAATAAATCAAGGTTAGTTTTTTGGCTGAACAATGTAGGGACATGGGATCAGTGTCTTCATCATTTTCTTGACCTTCTTGTAGTGCTAAGATGGCAACTAGTGCTCCAAGCATCACATCACCACATCAACGCCAACGCAGGATTGACGTTAAGAGGTTCCTCTTGTATATGTCCCTCTGCCATTATGTGCGAGTACCTACAGATATCTTTTCAGATCACGTTGACCAGAACTTCATGAAATGCATATACTAAAATTTTTTGTGATAAAGGAGAAATTTTCAATAATATGGTTGGTTTACACTAATTATGGTTCATTTCCTGGGGAGTCTCTCCTAAGGATATCGCTATCTCTATCTGGATAAAATCATGATTGTATAACCAAGAAAGAAGTAGGGGCTGGAACCCATTAGAGTCTGCTGCAAGTGGCTCCCCAATGTCTGTGGGACATTTGTTATAGTTAAAGCTTCGTCCCAGGGTTTCATAAACTGACTTCCAGACCACTCATGTATAATCGAATCAAGCCTTTATTGAAGCACACCGGTGGCGGCTGACCAGAACATAAATCTGTTCCCCTGATCAGCCCCGAACAATTGCAAGGGCACTCCTTATAAGCCTGAAAACTGCAAAAGAGATGTTCGGGGGGCGGGGGGTCTAGCCAATGCAAGCAAGCCAGGTTACAGAAGCGGGACAGTGCAGTCAAGCGGAGGGAAGCCTAACCAATCACAGTTAGCCCAGTCACCCCAGTTACAAAAACAGAGCCCCATTACCCTAGTTACAGAAACAATACCCCATTAGGTAATTCCGTGTTCTTAAAGGTTTCTATAGCAAAAGGAAAAGAACATCTTGCTCCAGTCATGACTCTTCTACTTGGCATGGTTGTTTTACAGGATGAAGTCATAAAACAAAATGGAGTCACATTTGCTCCTACTATCACACATTGACTCAGCTGAGGGTTTTCCCCTAAATAGACATTTAATAAGTAGAAACTCAGGATATCCCAAAGAAGAATTGACAATACTATCATTTTGATTACATTTTGAAGTGTGGGAAATTATTTAATTCCAAAATCCTTCTTTTCCTAATTGTTCCAGAAGAAGATGAAGAAAGTGAGCAGAAGCAGAAGAGATGCCCCTGATCTACTTACTCATTATTCAAATTACATGTCATGTTTCTGGAGATCAAGTGTTACTGCATTAACAGTTTAGGAGTATATTGCAAAATTCACTACCATTTATTAAGTGCCAGTTATGGAGCAAACATTGTTTATATTCATTTGAGGCAGCATCCAAAGAAACAAGGGCTTTTATCTGTTTTGACTACTCTTTCTCCCTTTCACAAAACAGATCAACATGTGAGAATGGGGGGTTCACTTCCCCTTGAGGATTCCAGCAAGTGTCACAGAAAGAGCTCCCTGGAGACAGCACAGGACTGATGGTACTCAGACCTGACTTAAGTCTTGGCTTTTGGGGAAACTTTTGAGCTCCTCATTCCTTTGGTCTCTGGGAAAGCAGCAGGAGGTAGTGCCATGGATCCAGGCTTACTTTAATCATGGCCCAACTACAGCTTCCCTCTCCTCAGGAATCCTGAGGAAAGCACATCACTAGAAAACCACTGGCAGAGCAATAGCTTTGGTTATTAGTTGGCTCCAACCCCCAGTTCAGAACAAATTAGAACCTCATTTGAATATTCTGTAACTGAGCTGGCATTGGTTGCCCACCATGGGATTTCTTGGGCCAGGGTCCTCCCTTGCCNTTACCTTATGCTTTTTGTATTTTTGAAGGCAAGAAAAGTTAAATGCTCCACATCAGTAGAGTACCAGGCACACCCTGACAAATAAACACAGAGCAAGGTTGTCATATCCAGCTGGTCTCTGTCTTTGTTGAAAGAACAACCAGTTCTCTATTTTCCCCCAAAGCACTCTCTGATTCTCAAAACTGCTATCAGTAAGAAGACTATCAGTAAGAAGAGTAGATGCCACTGAGTATAGCCCATTGAGCCTCAGAGTTCCACTAAATTTCTTATCCACAGCCACCCAATTTCTTCTCTGTGGGGTTGAAGGTTAAAAATCATTGGATTTGGGCTAGGGCTGGGGTTCAGTGGTAGAGCACTTGCCTACCATGTGTGAGGCACTGGGTTTGATTCTCAGCACCATACATAAATAAATAAAATAAAGATTAAAAAAAATCACTGGATTCTGTTGGTTTAAAAGACCTAACACATGTTCCACCTTTTGGAGTTTCTGATTCTCTGCTTAGGGAGGTAAAGAGCCTCAGGCTCAATTTTTGGGAGTCTTGAGAATTTCCCTGGGGAATCTTCTTCCAACATATATAATTTAGGCCTAAGAACTCCAAGGCATTCCCAGCTAATGACATTACTGGGTCCAGCTTTAACAATATCAGCATCCTATAAATTCCCCAGGTACAGTCACATCTGGTACCACTTCTGGTGCATGCAATAGAAACTTTTTTTTAACACTTATTTTTATTGGTAAAAAACTCAGGGAGAGATATAATGATGCCAGTTCTATGTGCTATCATTTTCTACTATGCCTACACAATAATGATGTCAGATTGTGGCTTTTGTACCCCAACATTCACAGGATTCCTTCAAGTGATTTTTTTCATTCAGGTGTCAAGTGATAGAAGCCTCAGGGACCCATGCTTTCACACGGGGTATAAGAAGGTTGTGAACGTAAGTGACCTTTACAAGACCCCTTGCACCAAGAAATTTAAGAGGACTCTGCCATTTGATGAGTTTCAAATCCAGGGTACTGGAAACTATGAACAATGCCAGCAAAGCATTCTTGAGCTCTTCAACACTGGTGACTGCCCTTACTCTCAGTGTGCCTTCAATGGGATTTACTTGCCACCAATCCAGGGAAATTTTGAGGTAAGTTTGTGAAATGATGAGGTATATTGGCTAGAAGGATTTTGGTTGAAGTTTATAGAATATAAGAGACTTTCTTATAAGTGTCACAGAAAGAGCTCCCTGGAGACAGCACAGGACTGATTGTACCCAGACCTGACTTAAGTCTTGGCTTTTTGGGAAACTTTTGAGCTCCTCATTCCTTTGGTCTCTGGGAAAGCAGCAGGAGGTAGTGCCATGGATCCAGGCTTACTTTAATCATGGCCCAACTACAGCTTCCCTCTCCTCAGGAATCCTGAGGAAAGCACATCACTAGAAAACCACTGGCAGAGCAATAGCTTTGGTTATTAGTTGGCTCCAACCCCCAGTTCAGAACAAATTAGAACCTCATTTGAATATTCTGTAACTGAGCTGGCATTGGTTGCCCACCATGGGATTTCTTGGGCCAGGGTCCTCCCTTGCCTTGAATCAAACTTCTGGAGGAGGAAGGAGGGTACCACAAGAGGAAGGCAAGTGGTGAGGGCAGCTGGAGACAGCCAAGGGCCTGTTTAATTCCAGTCACTGCTAGGAAGTAAATGTAAAGGAAAAGGAACATACCCTCTTTAAGGAGTTGACGTTTTAATGTCTCTGAACACTTTGCCTCCTGGGAAACATGGCTTAATTCCTGCCTTCAACATAGAGCAAACCCTTCTTCCTTGAGGGAATGGAATTTTTTGCCTCTGAATGTGATTTCTGCAATCCAGGTAGGGAGAAGTAATGGCTGGAAAAGGTGGTGGGCCCTTGAGCTCCCCCTAGCGGCTTTTATGTTTGTTTTCTTGGTCTCTTGTTGAGATTGTTCTGACTTCTAAACCTTTATTTGGTAGCCCCCTTGGATTAGCTCATTGTCTCCCTCTGCATAGCCTGTTTCTTCTCTGGATACATCCCTCAGGGTCACTGTCTGATACTTACCCATGTTTTGGAAATTTTTTTCCATTTCAGATATTTTTTTTAGGGTGGGGGAGTGGTCCTCTTTGTAAATATTTTGCTTGTTTTTTCTCTAAAAATTAGAAACTATATTCCCTGTTTCACTGGCAGTTGGTTATGAGCAATGGATATGCTGGACAAGTGGTTACTGGGGATGGGGAGCTGATTTGTAGCATTTGCCAATTTCCATAGTGTAAATATTCCCACCCCAGTCTATTTCTGCCTCCCAAACTGACATGAACTACATCACAAAAATCCTGAAGTTTTCATGTTCAGCTCTTGCCTGTCAGAGTCAGCTCATAACACCAATACAGCAGATGTCAAGTGGGCCCTAGCATCAGGGAGGTGCTGACAGAGCTTAGCTCTTTCTCGTAGCAGTCCTCTCACCTCACTGAAGTTCTGAGGACTGATTTGGAACAAATCATCTTCCATGCATGTATAAAGTGAGACAATGAATCCTAATGTTACATATAACTATTATGGAGTGATAAAAATAATTTTAAAAGAAGAAATTCCCATTTCCAAGGCCAGGAACTTGAAGCATAACTTTTTGAAACACCAAATCCAATTGCATTTCCATTATTTCCGGAAGGAGTTATCTTGTGTGTTCTCAAACCACAGAGCATTTGTTGGAGGAGAGTTTGTGGACCATTGCAAGTGTCCCTGATGATCTAATTCTTCGTCTGTAAATATAGTATTAAAAACTGTTAGTGCTGTGTCTGCCTACATTGTGGCCCTTGTCACTAGGTTGAATCCAATGTGACAGGCAAAACAGAAACACCAACAAGATGGAACATCTCTGGGAATTACTTTGGAGGTAATTGGGGAAATGGCTTTTGAGATCACATGGTGCAATTTATATAAACAAGAAAGGACGGAAACAGATTCAATGGAGACCTGGAAATAAAGAACATTTGAAATGTATTTGCACGTGCACGTGGGCGCGTACACGCGCACGCGCACACACACACACACACACACATATACACAGAGTTGACCACTGAATAACATGGGGAATGTGGGCACTGATCTCTCAGTCCAGCTTCCATGTGTAACTTTTTTTACAATAAGTATTTAAGATTTTTTTTTAACACAGCCTCCTTGGTTAATTTATACACAAATTTTATTTTGTGCTAACTTTCTGAGTTTTCCCCCCTTTGGAATTCTGGTAAAAGTGGAATGTGAACTTTACTAAAACATTAGTAGACTGCTTCAGAAATGAAGGAAATATCAAACAAACAAACAAAACATCTTGACTAGATCTCATATACATACACTCGTTTTTATCAAATTAGACAAATAGTAAATATGAATACAGATTTGTTACAAATAATGCATCTTTAAAAACTGCCATTATTTTAGTGGAATTGAAGCATATGGCTTGTTTGCAGCAGGAATACCCTGTAAATGGCATCTTTGCTTTTCTCTGAACCAAAAATGAGCTCCCACAGGGATCAAGTCAGTGTTCCTATGTGTTGGACACAGCCTAAAACTTCAATTTTCTCTTATAGGCATTTTCAATTTTCTATTTTGTGATGGAATTTTTTAACTTGACATCAGAAAAGGTCTCTCAGGAAGAGGCAATTAAGAGAATAGGAAACTTCTGCTCTCAGCCTTGGAATGAGGTAAGTACCTAGAGACTGTAGCCATCACAGTTGCACTGTGCCCCTTGCAGCTTGGAGGATGTGAGTCTGCTCCTGACCTCGTGCTGCCCTGACCAAGATCTAGAAAATGTGTCAGATAAGCCCAGATGGTGGGCCAAGGAATGAATTTACCAACATTCCTTGATAACTTGACATAAAATGTCGTATGTAAGGTATTGTGTTTCTCACCTACTGTGAAGTCTGGCAGCAAGCAGCTGCTGGCATGGGATTAGCAGTTCATCTATGTCTCAGGCATTGCACCTGCAGTTCTATAGTCATGTCATGTCCTCATGGACACAGGTGGCTGCTCTAGCATCTCTGTTCAAACTTAGAAGAAGGTAGAATAAGATACAGCTGTCCTTTTCACAGGAAAGGAAAGGCTATTGCAGAAGGCCCATAGAAGTCTTTCTCTTGTTTTTAAATTTTTTTTATTATTAAGTTTTATTTTGGTGGGGGGGCTGGGGTTGTGACTCAGTGATACAGCGCTTGCTTAGCATGCATGAGGCATTGGGTTCGATTCTCAGCACCACATACAAATAAATAAAATAAAGGTCCATCAACAACTTAAAAAAATAAAGTTTTTTTTGATTGGTACATAGTAACAATACATTTTATGCAGTACCATGTGATATTTTGACATATGTATACATTGTTGATCAAATCAGGATAGTGATTGCATCCATCCCCTTAAACATTTATCAGTTGTCGGGGTGAATAACATTCAAAATCCTCTTTCTAGCTTTTATGAAATATACACTACCTTATTCTGAACTATAGTCACCCTATTGTACAACGGAACACCAGCACTTATTCCTCCTAACTGTAATAACCTCTCTCTATCTTTCCTGGTATACTTCATTCCCTCACCCCAATCCCTTCCTTGCTCAACTCAGTGGGATCAACTTTTCTATATTCAACATATGATTGAGATCATACAGTATTTGTCTTTTTGTTTTTGGTTTATTTAACTCAAAATAATATCCTCCAGGTTCATCCATAGTGTTCCAGATGACAGATTTTCATGTTTTTTTTAATGGCAAATTAGTATTCTATTGTATGTTTCTATCACATTGTCTTTATCCACTCATCTCTCGATGGATACTTACAGTGAGCCCCTATCAAGGTTAAGGTGAATAAGACTGCAATAAACTTTGGGAGTAAACCATCATGTCACCTTAGGAACCGAATTCCTCAACAAGACTTCTAAAGAGAGAAGTACAATCAAGAGTCAATAACAGGGATAGTATCAAACTGAAAAGCTTCTTCACAGCAAAGAATGGGAGAAAATATTTACCACCGGCACCTCAGATAGAGCATTAATCTCCAGGATATACAAATAACTCACAAACTGAACACCAGAAAAAATGAATATCCCAATCAATAAATGGGCAAAGGAACTGGACAGATACTTCACAGAAGTTATGAATAGTTATCAAATATATGAAAAAATGTTCAACATATCTAGCAATTAGAGAAATGCAGATTAAAACTACACTGAGATTCCATCTCACTTCAGCCAGAATGGCAATTATAGGAATATAAGTAAGAATAATGTTGATGAGGATGTAGGGGAAATGTACAAATTGGTGCAACCACTCTGGAAAGCAGTGTAGAGATTCCTTAGAAAACTTGGAATGAAATCACCATTTGACCCAGTTATCTCACTCCTTGGCATATACCCTTAAAATCAGCATATTACAGTGATGCAGCCACATCAATGTTTATACAGCTTAATTCACAATAGCTAAGCTATAGAACCAACTGACATGCCCTTCAACAGATGAATTGATAAAGAAAATGTGGTATATACACACAACGGAATATTGCTCAGCCATAAAGAAGAATGAAATTATTGCAATTGCCGTAAATGGATGGAACTGGAGACTATCATTTTAAGTGAAATAAGCCAGAACAAAGGCAGAATGTTCTCTTTGATATGCTGGTGCAAACACACAACAAATGGGGAGGGAAAGAATAAAAGCTCAGTGGATTAGACAAAGGATAATGAAGGGAGGGGAGGGGGTGAGAATAGAAAAGACAGTAGAATTAATTGGACATAACTTTCCTATGTTCATATATGAATACACGACCAGTGAAACTCCACATCATGTACAACCACGAAAATGGAATCCTAATTAGAATAAGTTATACTCCATCTATGTATAATATGTCAAAATACACTCTATTGTCATGTATATCTAAAAAGAATAAATCAAAAAAGGGAAGAAAAACAAGGAAAAGGAGAAAAATTCCCTATAAATAATACATTAGGAGTGAAGATGTCTCTTTTGACATACTGATTTCATTTTCTTTGGGTATACACTTATTCATTTCTTTGGGTAATTCCACTTAGTAGTGGAATTGCTGGACCAGATAGTACTTCTATTTTTAATTTTTTTGAGGAATCTCTATACTGTTCATAATTTCTGTGACAAGTTTATGTCCCCAACAGTGCCAGGCAAGCACTCTATTCTTGAACTACATTTCAGTCCTTTTTTTTTTTTTTTTTTTAATAACAGTCATTCCAAGAGAAGTAAGGTGGTATCTCACTGTGTTTCTTTTGTTAACTGATACCAGGTTCCACTCCCAGAGATTCCTATTTAACTCGTATGAGAATACCCAGCTAAGCATGAGGAATTTTTTATTGACACATAATATTTGTACATATTTATGTGTTACAGTATGATAATATGATACGTGTATGCAATGTATAATGATAAAATCAGGGTAACTAGCATTTCCATCTCCTCAAATATTAATGATTTCTATGTGTTGGAAACCTTTATGTTCTTTCTTTCTAGGGATTCTGAAATGTATCATACATTAATATAAGGTAGTTACCCTACTAGCTATGGAGCAGCAGACTAATTGCTCCTGTCTGTTTTGAAGTCCCTAATCTAAGCTCTGTCTACCCTACCCCTACAATTCCCAGTCTCCAGTGACCACTATTATTCTGTTTTTCTATGTGATAGTTTTTTTTAATTCTCAGAAATGAGTAAGAACATGTGATATTTGTTTTTCTTTGCCTGGCTTATTTCACTTTATATAATGTCTTCAAGTTTCTTACATGTTTCTGTGATAGGATTTCATTCATTTTTAGCTGAGTAATATTCCATTGTGTGTGTGTTTGTATATGCATACATATATACCATATTTTCTTCATCCATTCATCAGCTGATTCCATATCCTGGCTATCATGAGTAGTCCTGCAAGAAACATGAGAGTTGTTTTAGTCAGGTTTTTTCTTGTTGTGACCAAAAGGCCTGATAAGAACAATGTAGTGGAAGAAAAGTTTATTTGGGGATCACAGTTTCAGAGACTGCAGTCTAAAAACAGCCAGCTGCACTGCTCTGGGTCTAAGGCAAGTCATAACTGAGTCAGGGGATAGCATCTGAGGATGTAACCAACAGGAAGCAGAGAGAACATGTTCTGTTCACCAGGGATAAAATACATCCACCAAGGGCACACCCCAGTGAGCTACTTCCTCAGCCACATCCCATCTGCCTAGAGTTAACATCTCATTAATCCATCCAAGTGGATTAAGGCACTGAATAGGTTAAACTGTCATAACCCAATCATTTTACCTCTAAACTTTTTTGCATTGTCTCACACATGAGCTTAAATAGCTGGGGGACATGATATCTAAACCACAACATTTTGCTCCTAAAAGCTCATGACCACCTCACAATATGAAAAATATTTAGTCCATTTCCAAGAGTCCCCATAGTCTTAATAGCTCCAGCTTTGTCCAAAAATTCTCCTCTGAGACGAAGGCAAACTCTTAGCTGCTGTCTCCTGTAAAAATTCAAAGCAAGTTACATGTATCCAATATATAAAGGCAGAGTAAAAATTTCCATTCCACAGGGAGAAATCAGCACATTGAATGAAGGAATGGGACCAAAGCAAGACCAAAATCCAGCTGGGCAAACAAAGCCTTTAGCTCCATGTACCCCATTAGGCACATTACATGATGATGTTCTCTCCAAAGGGATTGTGTACCTCTAGCCCTTTGGCCTTGCTGGTTGAAGTCCAAGGCAAGTCTCTTGGCTTTTGCCCAATTCCTATAGTTTTCCTTGGCAGACTTCCCAGGTTACTGGTATCTCTTATTCTTGGGGATCTGCAATGAAGCTTTGGCTTCCATCTCATATCTTCAGGCATTGCCCTTTCAGAGGCTGCCCATAAGGAAACCAAACCTGCTATGCTTTGTCTAGGCTCCCAAGCTATCCTTTGAAATATCAGTGGAAGCCTCCAAGACCCCTAACTCCAGCTTCCTGCAGTCCTGCAGAACTGGCACCATTTGGTGGATGCCCAGGTCTGCCACAATCTAAACAGTAGCCAAGCTTCCTGCAGCAACCTCTGAGCATTGCTGAATATAGTGAAACATCTTCCTAGGTGCCCCTGTGCAAACAGGGGCCTCATACTCTCTTCTCAAAGGCATTTTAAATTTTACATCCATGATCCTGAGATGGGTGTGGTCTTGCCATTTTCTGAGGTGCCCTGATGCCATCTTTTCTATTGTCACCATTTTTTAGCGGCTGTAATTGCTTTAATAACCACACCTTCCTTAGCCAGAGTTTGATTCCCATTTTTCTTGCCAAACTGCAAGTTTTCAAATCTTCCTGCTCTGCTTTCTGCTCCTGAGTATCATGGTAAACTTGGCTAACATCCTCTAGCAGTATCCATGCCATACTGCCTGAATGCTGTGCTACTTTGAGATTTCCTCTACCAGAGTCATTAGTTCTTCACCTTTAAATTCAATCTCAGGAAAGTCTCAGCACATGGGCAAAATGGAAACAACATCTTTGCCACATATAACATGAATGACCTCTAGTCCAATTTCCAATAAAGTTCTACTTCTCCTCTGCAATCTCATGAGCTCAGTCTTTGCTGTCCATTTGCATTTTGGTCTTCTGAACTCCACCAGAATCACCCATCAAGGTCTACTTGCAACTAAAACTTTTCCAGCTTGCACTTCTAAACTTTTCAAAATTCCTGCCACAAATTCCAAAGAGTTCCCAAATCTCCTGAACCAAAGACCTGACAAGAACAACATAGAGGAGGAAAATTTTATTTGGGGGCTCATGGCTTTAGAGGTTCAGTCCAGGGTTATCTGACTTAATATCGCTTGGCCTAAAGCAAAGCAGAACATCATGGCAGAAGGGCATGGGAGAGGAAAGTAGGTCAGGACATGGCACCAAGAAGCAGAGAGAGCTCCACTCACCACGAACAGCATATAAACTCCAAAGCCATGCCCAGTGACCCACCTCCTCCAGCTGCTCTTCACCTCCCTACAGTTACCGCCCAGGTAATTCCTGTCAGTGACCAATGCACTGATTAAGCTAAAACTCTCATATCTCAATCATTTGACATCTAAACTTTCTTGCATTACATGAGCTTTGGGGAGACACCTCATATCTAAACCATAAAAGGAGTACTATAGATATCTCTTGGATGTAATGATTTCATTTCCTGTGGATATTTTCCCAGGTGTGATATTGCTGGATCATATAATAATTCAATTTTTAATTTTTTAAAAACTCTCCATACTTTTTTCCATAATGACTATACTAATTCACATTCCCACTATTAGTACATAAGAGTTCCCCTTCTTCTGTCTCCTCACTAGTATTTATTCTGTGTCTTTTTGATAATAGCCATTAAAACTGGAGGGAAATGATATTTCATTGTGATTTTGGTGTGCACTTCCATGATTAGAAAATTGAGCATTGTTTTCCTATACATGTTGGCCTTTTGTGTGCTTTCCTTTAAGGATTCAGATCATTTGCCCATTTTTTTTAGTTTGATTATTTGGGTCTTTCTGCTGTTTGAGTTCCTTGTGTATTCTGGATATTAACCCTTGTCCGATGAATAATTTTTAAATAATTTCTTCCATTCTGTTATTTCCTTTTTAATGCTGGTTGCTTCCTTTGCTATGCAGAAGCTTCTTTGAGATAATCTTATTAGTATATTTTTACTTTTGTCATCCAAGTTTTTTCGGTCTTATCCAAAAAAAATCTGCCTACCCAAGTACTACTTAGACTAATATTGCTAAAAGTGGACATCCTTATCTTGCTCCAGATCTTAGGACGAAATGCTTTCAGTCCTTTTCCACTAAGTATGATGTTGGCCATGGGCTTTTCTTACATGACCTTTATTGTGCTGGGGATCCTTCTACACCTAATATCTTGGGAGTTTTTATCATGAAGGGCTTACAGACAATATGTTTTTCAAAAAGGGCAAGAAATTTAGGGAAAGGCAGGGCAGGGAGGTACCACATATAAAATATTTGGCACAGTTCTGAGTACATGATATATCTTTAAAATGTTAGTTCTTTCTCTGTCCATGGTGTCCAGGAGGGAATTCCCATCTTAAGGGCAAAGAGATGGGGCTACAAACAGAACTCTGGGCTGACCAAGAGATGTCCTAGCCTATTGTCCTCTAATTAAGGCAGGAGGAGGAGGAGAGCAGGCTATATCATCACAACAGTTAGATGGATAAGGGCAGGGAGTGGCAGGCAGCTCTTAATATCTTCAGTAGAAAGTGGGATAAACAAACAAGGACTCAACACGATGAGTGAGGACTTTATGTGAATCAGATATTTTTAGAAAGGTTGAGTAAGGAGAGAATTCAGGAGGTAAGTTGCTGCACTTTCAGTAGTCTTTAGCAAAATGCCTCTTAAAAGTGTGATCCAGAGCTCTGTTTCTCAAACATTATTGTGCACATAAATGACCGGAGAATTGTCTTAAAATGCAGATTCTGAGTTGGTAGTTCCAGGGTGAGGACCAACATGATCCCAGAGGATGCTGATACTGTCAGTTCAGGGTCTAAGCTGAGTTGGAGGGATTTTAGGCATTTGTTTCCTTTAAATGCTCACAGAGACTCTGAGCCAAAGCCTCTGCTCAAGAGCATATAGGACACTCCAATTAAACAAAGGTTAATGGATTTCTTACTTCAATATTTCGTACAGATATTAATATGCTAATACGACTGCAAAACTCTAGCTTTAGTGGACAGAATAATACACTAAAATTAACTTTTTCTGAACTTTCTAGATCACAGGAACTAATTTTTTTGCAGCATCTATTAATATTTTACAGGACCCTATGGAGGAATAGAAACCCTCCTTAGGAGACTCTAAACTAAACATTCTTGCACCTACTGAAAGAGGTATTTCAGTAGTATTTCCAGTACTGAAAAGCTACTGGGAGAACTTGGCCTTAGGCTCACATGGGCTGGGCCTTTCTCCTTGCTTCATCAGGTCTAATAATAAGGAAGAAAGACATGGATATGTGCCTTTGTACAGTATATTTACTTTGCTTCATTTCTAGGTAAAGACATCCTTTCCTAAAGTAGATGAGAAGGAACTGAGTGAATACTGCTTTTCTGGTATCTACATCCTCTCCCTCTTTACATATGGTTATCACTTCACAAATAAGACCTGGGAAAACATTCATTTTATGGGCAAGGTAAATTGGCTATGTGTTGGGTTCTGGGGAAGTTGGGTAGTAGCTACTAAAGAAGCTTGGGTCTTGAAAATGGTGGGAGTTGACCTGATTTGTTTTGGCCTGATGTTCTGTTCTGCCATTTCACCTCTAACCCATGCTGCCATACTATGTGAAGCCCTTCTGGGAATATCAACCACCTATGGCCATCTCCCCAAGGAGCGCAACCTGCATTCTCAGTTGTACCTGTCTGCCCACAGAACAGTGGCTAATTCTCCTAAAACAAAAAATGAGAGGTTAATATAAATCATTTCAGTAGCCACAGTGATTGTGTTGTGCTGACTTCAAAATCCATCCCAGGGGCCAGGGTTCTGGCTCAGTGGTAGAACATTTGCCTAGCATATCTGAGGCACTGGATTTGATCCTCAGCACCACATGAAAATTAACATATAAAATAAAATAAAGTTATTAGAGACCATGACTGTATGGAGTAACTGCAAAATAAAATCTCTTCCTAAAGCCCCTTGCACAAACTTAGAAAGGATGATCATGGTTCCTTGTAAGGAATGGAGGCTTTGTTGGTTGTTGCTTCAACACTTACCAATCTGAGCGCTCTGTGAGGAAAGGAACTGACTGGTTGGGAATGGGGCTGTTGCTTAGAAGTCACGCTGAGCCTGAGCCCTAAGACAACTTCACTGCTGTGCTTTGCCATAGTGCCACCTGCAGGTAATTAGGAGTAGAGAAACATGCTTGATGACAATATCAAGAGCAGTGTTACGGAAGGCTTTAAAACTATGTCCACTAAGGGAAAACACATTTTAACCCCATTTAAAATATGGTGATTTCAAGCAAAACAAACATCAAAACATAAATTGTAGCTGCTCCAAATACAGTAGTATGAGTACAATCTTTTGAGTATGGACCCTCTAACTCAAACTCAAATGTTTTCCTTATTTTAATATCTCAGACTCCCTTTCTTTTTTTTTTTTTTAATTTTTTATTGTTGGCTGTTCAAAACATTACATAATTCTTGATATATCATATTTCACACTTTGATTCAAGTGGGTTATGAGCTCCCATTTTTACCCCGTATACAGATTGCAGAATCACATCAGTTACACATCCATTGATTTACATATTGCCATACTAGTGTCTGTTGTGTTCTGCTGCCTTTCCTATCCTCTACTATCCCCCCTCCCCTCCCCTCCCCTCGCCTCTTCTCTCTCTGCCCCCTCTACTGACATTCATTTGTCCCCCTTGTATTATTT
>NW_025999999.1:1963451-1980325 GCF_001458135.2 Marmota marmota marmota | reverse complement strand
GGCTCTGCCCCTCAGCAGGCCGCTGGGCCTGCTCTGTGGGTGGTCACAGTTCCCTCTACCTTGCCAGCGCAGGGGGAGGGGGCGGCTCTGCCTCTCAGCAGGCCGCTGCTCCTCTTCTGCCGGTGGGTCGCAGGCCCGCCTACCTTGCAGGAGTGATTGGAAGCTCTGTCCCGCCACGGGCCACTGGGCCTTTTCTGCCGGTGGTCACCGTTCCGCCTACCTGGCAGGCGCGGGGGGTGGGGGGCGGCTCTGCCCCTCAGCAGGCCGCTGGGCCTGCTCTGTGGATGGTCACAGTTCTGTCTCTCAGACTCCCTTTCATCCTATCACAGTCTATTTTGTTTCTCTGAAGACACTAGTTCATATTTTTGAGTGACGTAAGAGGCACTGTATTTATAGTCTTAGAACTCCAGTGCATGATCTGGTATTTCTAAAGCTTGGGTGATAACTCTTTTACCTCTGGAGCCTTCTTGACACATGCAGTCTGAAAAGGTTTCCATTCCCCACAGGGAAGTGGATATTTTACAAATTATTAATCCCCAATATTAGTAAAGGTATGGGGGAGAAAGGACATGTACTGTTATGACAATGTGTGCTAAGAGCCTTAAAAATGAGCACATCATGGTGTTCAATTACTCCATTTTTAGGATTTAGAAATGACTGGCTAAGGTGAGTAAGAGTGATTATATAAGGCAGTTCATGCCAGGGACAATGAAGTGGAAACAATGTAGGACTATCTTAATAAACCTAGATGATGTTCTCTAGGGATTGTTAAAATGAATTATTATATGTAAAATTTAACTCCACTTCTTTATAATTAAAAAATTCTCAGAGAGCACTGGAAAGATATGCCACAAATAGTGTAGCAATTTCTGAGTGGTGATGTGTGGATGGTTTTAATTTTCTTCTTTCCTTCTATCTGTACCTCTAATACTTCTTCTGTGGCCATGCACAACTCATGAAATAAAAACATTTCCACATTTAGCATTCAAAGATTCCCTACATACCAATAAGTTCTGAGGTGACTGGAAATTATTCCTATAAGAGGATCACCATGTGTTTTATCATTTAATAAGATACCTTCCCATGCATGTGCATAGTCTGCCCACCTTGGTGAGGTTGATTTACTGGGATTATTCCACAGCTTTCCCCTAAGTGAATCATGTAGAAGGCCTGATTATTTACAGATATTTCTTGGCTTGACAAAGGTGTAAAAGGCCAGAGACATTCATTATTCCTTCACCCTTTTACCTGCTTCCTCTCACCTCCCCTCATCCCTCTTCCCCACTCCACACATTCATATAAGCAGGAGAATAAGAATGCCAAGAGTTCCAAAAGTGCAGTGGGCAGTCACTCACCAAAGGCCTTTCTGACTTTGGGACTATGGCAGTGAGGCTTCAAACTCTCTTCTAATCCTTTGCTTGTATTTTCCCCACAACCATATTCCCAATAGACTATGAAATCAGTTCATTTAGAAAATTGCACAGGATGCTGTCAACATGACAGCTGTGGTGTCCTGGGTGAGGTTGGAAGAAACCTGTAAAGTATCTCCGTGGACCATAAACAACACATTTTCCTTGCTCTTGCAGATCCGGGGCACCAACGCCGGGTGGACATTGGGCTACATGCTGAACATGACCAACATGATCCCAGCTGAGCAGCCATTCACCGCACCTCTCTCCCACTCAGCTTATGTGTTCCTTATGTTCTTCTTCTCCCTGTTGTTGGCCATAGAGATCACTGCAGCCTTGTTTATCCTTAACAAGCCTGCACATTTCTGGGAAGAAATGGTATAGCAGGAGCACCTGAAATCTTCTGCCTGGACTCAGAACAAACCTGCCCAGGGAGCGCCTCCCTCCATCCAGCAGTGTGTGGTGTCCAGCAGCCTCCTCCTGAGCCTGCCAGGGTGTCTTGACTAGCACAAAGCTTCCTTGGCTTCTGCTGAGGCATTTCCTTGGGAGATAATTCACCACCCTCTGCCTCAAGAACTTCCTGACAGACGCTGTCTTTTATGAGTCTTTCCCACCTACCCTAGTCCTCCTTTGTATTGTGTGCTTGTGCAGGTCTTTGAGACCTGCCACTTTTCATGATTTTTGCTTTATAAAAGAACAATATTGACTCATGTCTGGAAGAACTGAGAGTCCTGAGTCCTATGCTGGGAAATGGAGTGGCTAAAAGAAGAATCCCAGAAACTGGTTCAGTCTTACTCTTTGAGGATCCCTCTCTACCCCCTGCTTCCCATTTATTAAGAAAGCCATACAATGCCTTTGGGGAGTGCAGACCCTATGTCCTTCTCAGCCTTGCCCCTTAGGGCAGGAGAATTTTCTAGAGTAGGCAAACGTGTGCTAAGGCCAAAGAGTTTTGCAAAGGGATCTGTGTGTCCATGCAGTTAATAAAATTCTTAATCCTCTTGACATAGGGGTGTGAATTTGTCACATATTCCTAGGTGATGTTCAATGCTACCAAGTGGAATGCTCACACAGGAGATTTTTAAAAAGCAGATACATGTATAGGCATTCAGATTTCAAGACAAACTATGAAATAGGTGTATACATGCTGGGAAGAAAAATACAGTTACAAGTCAGGATTGGGAAAGTGCACCCTCCAATGCATCTTTGGAGTTTTGAGCTCATTATATTAAAATACATATAACATAAAATTCACCATCTGAACACTCAATTCAGTGCAGTTCAGTGGCAATCAGTACATTTGCAATGTTGTGCAAACATCAGCTCTATTAGTTCACTAACATTTCATCACCAAGAAGTTGCAGAGACAAGACCATCCCTGAATAGAATAAAACCACAAACTCCTCAGCTAACAGCTGTATGTGCTAATCAACTTCACTTCAAAGAGGACCAGTGGAGTTTTAAAGGAAGGCCAAATTTTATTGTCCAGAGGTATCATTTAGAGATAGGGTGGTATCAGAATGGAGTGGTATGCTTTTGCCCTATCAAAGTAATTACATACCAAAATGGACCAGGAACCCAGTCTGAAAGTACTGTTACCATTTCTGTCACCCAAACTTGGGCTTCCTTTACTTATTCCATGGAATATTTCGTGAAAGAACTAGCTATGGGCCTTATCATGGAGCCATGAAGAGAACCTGTGCTTCCTTCCTTTAAGGATTGCTGCAAGGCTGAGGCAGGAGAATTGTGAATTCAACAGTTACCTGTTGAGTGGGACTGAGTGGTGATGTCTTATTCTCACTACTACCAGGCTCACTGTCCATGTCTGGATCTGGGGACTGACTGTTGAGCTGATGAGGGAAGGAAGGATCTCCCAGAAACAAGAAGCCAAATGTTCCTAAATCTGTTGAATAACCAAGCCATTTTTACAACAGGTGAATATAAATTTAATAAAGCTGTGGGAAGGAACCTTTCTTTTCTATTACAATCAAACTTACTGGACCTTGATTAGGAATGAGGAATACTACTGGAACACATTTAAACTCTTTCCCATGGCAGAACAAACACCTTTATGGAGATAATCTGATAATCAATAGGCATGATCTAATCTCAGTTCTCTTCAAGGAAAGGTTTGTTTATTTTTTGTTGTTGTTATTGTTGTTTTTAGTTAGATCCAAGATTTGCTTTGGGCCATTCTGGGTAGTTAACCAAATGGATCCCCATCAACTAATTTTAATATTGGATTGGCTACTGGTTATAATTGATTTCTGTTTATCTCTGGACTTTCACCCAGGACTCAAAACTTGGTTCTACCAAATCTTCTTCTTTATAAGATGGGTATTTTTTGTGAACTCACAGTGGAAGGAAATAACCATAAATGGTTTCCTCTGTAGAAAAAATGAAGGTACCTAATTAGAGTGTGTGTATGTGTGTGTGTGTGTGTGTGTGTGTGTGTGTATGTTTCACCATAGTTAGGGGGAGAGTAATGTTCCAACTCATTCTATTCTTCACTTAGTAATAAATATGCTCAACATATATGTAGCCAGTGATTCGTGATTACCAAATTGGTCAGTGTATGACTAACAGTACACTTAAAGAGAAAAAGACAGGTAATGCCGGGTGTGGTGGCCCATTCCCATAATCTCAGCATCTCAGGAGGCTGAGGCAGGAGGATTGTGAATTCAAGACCAGCCTCAGCAACTTAGCAAGGCCTTAAACAACTTAGCAAGACCTGTTCTTTAAATAAAATATAAAAAGGGGCTGGGAATATGGCTCAGTGGTTAAGCACCCCTGGATTCAATCCCTGATACCAAATAAACAAATAAATAGATTAATTAAAAGGCAAGTAATAAAGCCTCATCTTTCCCTGTGTATTGCAGTGGTTATGCAGTGGTGGTTATGCAGCTCTACATGCTGTACCATCCTTACTATTATATTTATTATATGCAAAGATTAATATTATTATTAAATGAGATTTTAAGATCCTAGCTGAGAATTTTACTTTATTCCTGAGGTTTCTCTGATATCCTATGAACACACATATGCCTGTTATGCCTCTAGCATGCCTGAGGAATGACCTTGGGAACATTTCACCTGGATTTAAAGATAATACAAGATAATTAAAAAATGCTTGCATTGCTCAAAATGCAATATGAATATCAAAATAAATGTCAGTCTTTTAATAGCTCACAGAACAGATTTCTACATTATAGTAAAAGTATTATTAAACTGTATTACCATTTATTCTAAACTTAAAAGATGAGCGGAATTTCACTCAAATTGGTCTGGTTCCTCTGATTCAAATTTCAATATCTTGTTAGAGCATGAGAGTTTCTCGTAATTAGCTGCACTCAGTAACCATATGATTCTTTCAGTTGGTATTAGTTTTGATTTTTTTTTATCACAACCTCAAAGTTTTCATGTTTGCAGGTCTGCAAGTCAGCTGAGAATCTCTACTCCCACTGGTGAGTCTGGATCAGGCCCATTACCTTATTTCTTATTTTCCCTGCCCAGTGGCTTCTTGGAACACATTCCCATGATGAATATAGAGGCTCATGAGAGTGACAGGGAAAGAGGATGTCTCTTATGGCTTCAGCCAGGTCATATCCCTTCTCAATTCCACCTACATCCCATTGACAAAACCAAGCCATTTGACCAAGCTCATTCTCAGCAAGTCAGAGAAATGCTTGGAGAAATGGCAAAGTCGGACAGCAAAGTACTGGACAATTAATTCTAAAACAGGAAAGGAGTGAAGCATTGGATGCAATGATTCAACATGCCAGTGTCTCATTTATTGAAATGTAAAGTTTGTTTCCTGTAAATTAGAAACTACTTAACTTGTGTACAAATAGACTCCTAGAAAAATCACTACTTTCCAGGGTGTATCAGTCTTCAACTTCTTTACAGAAAGAAGCCTTCATCAAGATGATCTGGCAACTCCCAAATTAGACTTATCTTCTCAACTGGTAGATTGCCTGAGAGATTATGTCTCTATTTTCTTACTTTGTATGTTTAGGACAATGTATGGCTAATTATCCAACTTTTATTTGCACTTGAGACTAATATAACTGAATACAACAGTTGATCACAGGCAGAATTGGTGTCATTCAGGACTATTTATTGGATGAAGACATTTGCCATGGCTTTTGAATTTTTCTAAGTAGATAAATTAATTTCAAATGTAAATTGACACAATGATGGCATCACCCTTATCAGCACTGGAATTGACTTGTGGCTTGTATATCCCTTTTGTATGCTGAATAGCAAAACTCATCAGAGACCATGGATGTGGCAATGACAAGTGAGATATATTCATCTAATAAACTTCACCTCTTCTAGTGAAGTTCTATGAAGGGAGGGGAGGGAGGGGAGTCTTGGGAGCTAAGTAGGGAATGGGATATATTTGGGATGCTGTAAATTGAACTTGACCTTTATTCCTAACTCTGATCCTCCCCCTATATTTTACCATGATCAGTGCCATCACTGCCTCACCTAACCAAGATCAGAATCAACTTCATCAATAGGAGGTACCCATTCTGCCTTTATAACATTTTCCCTTTTGATCCTCCTTTCCAGTCTCACTGGTATTGTCCCATAAAACACCTGCACTGATAGATTTCTCTTGCCTCCCATCTATTGCAGCTAGGTTAATCACTGTGAAAAGTAGGTTCAACCCCATTGTTCCCCAACTGCAATCATTTATGACTTTCTAATGCCTACAAAATATAGCCAAGCTCACCAGCATATGTTCCAGGCTTTCAACAAGCCATGGCTGTCAGCTCTCTCAGGCTCACACCCCATTTCACTCTTCTGATTTTCCTTATTCTCCAGCCAGTTGGACTGATCTTCCCTAATGCTGTCATTTTAACTCAGATGACAGCTTGTCCCGCTACACCTTCAAAGTTCAGCTCTAACTCCACTCCTTCATGAAGCCTTCTCCAAATCTCCAAGTCACAATGCTTCCTTGTGCTACCACAACACTGTACTTGAGCCTCTGTTACAAAACTCAGGCCATTCTGTCCAGTGTCTGGATTATGTTCCTTGGAGCAAAATACGTGACCTATTTGTTTTGGAAAAGTAAGGGTTAGAACCTATGATAAAAGCCATAGCAAACCTCCCTCTCCGCTACCAGGTCAACTACAAACCCAGTGTTCCTGGTAGGTGCTCAATATTACTCTTTCTGCTTCATTGCCTTTATGTTATCTCTTAACATGACCATCTTCCCCTCCAGCTCTTAAGAACCAACTCAACTTTGAATTCCAGGGTGAAGTCGTCTTTGATTATTCTAGCAATATGGAAGTTTTCCAGCTTGGAATATGTAGCGCTTGATTGTACATATTATTAAGACAGAATTTTAGGAATAAGAATGAACCTTAAAAGACCATGCTAACCTAAATTTAATGTGATGCAAATCACCCGGGGATCTTGTTGAAATAAAAATTATTTAGTATCAATTGATTAATAAATGATTGAGTCTAGCGTGAGGTTCAAGGTTCTACATTTCAAACAATGCTCATACTGTCACCCAGGGACCGCACTTTGGGTATCAAAGATATAGACCACATTAATCATTCCAGGGAGTTTCTTTTACTGGCTCTCAGACATGTGGTCATCTGCACCTGACAACTGTTCTTCATGAGCAGCTCTTTTCACAATGGGCCAAGGGCTACTTACAAAGCTCATCTCTCCTCCCCAAATATCCAAGTGTTTGTCAGTTTTCTGTGCCTCAGGAGATTCCTCCCTGCTTTGCCCTGTGTCCTTGGGAACCCACTGTCTTAGTCTTAGTGACAACCTGCTTATCCTCAAGGCATTTCTTCCAGCTCTTCGCGCTGATCCCTATAGTGTCCTACACCCTGCTCCCCACCACCCATCCTTGGAGGCCCAGGAGAAAGAGTTGGTAGGGGATATATCATGCCAGCCCACATGCAACCTTTAAAATCTGTTTAAAAGTTTAGCTGTTTTCTTCTTATTCCTGTCTGTGGTACATTTTTCCTTCTTGGTCACTACTAGGGATGAAAGAGCTAGTCACTGTCAGGAATTTAGTTTAGCTAGGTCTTAACAAACTACGGTTTTGTACCTTAGTCAGCTGGTTAGAACCTATATATACACAATGATTATTTGTAAAATAAGTAAAGAAATCATAAATTATTTTCAAACTTCTGAAAATTTAAAAAATTTTAATGGACAAATACTGTATATACTTATGGGATATAATGTGATGTTCTGATTGGCTTGTACACTGAAGAAAAATTCAAGTTAATTGACATATCTATCACCTTAAATTTTTATGATGAGGACATTGAAAATCTATTCTTTTAGCAGGAAGTTGATATTTACACAGTTTGCAATGAGAAATGTGATTCACTATCTATATAAATAAAGATGGAGCCTCAATAAATCAAGTAGATTTTCAGTTTTGGAAAGGCAACAGTGTTTTGTATTTCACATGGTCAGCTTCCTTAGGTATACTATACTCTTTTCACTTTTGAAAGAAACACACAACATGGATGGATACTTTTATAATTGTACAACTTTTGTTTGAAAATTATCTACTCGGTGCTGGTTCTGTTTTTTTTTTTAAATAGTAAAACTATAAAGCTCTTTTCTTTAGCCCTGCAATATACCAGAATACCATAATTATCACGAAATGCTTAAAAATAGGACCTTTTGTGCTGTTCCATATCCATTGGATATTTTAGCTCTATAATAGCCAACATGAAATTCATGTGAAGAACATGGTTTGCATCTGCTCTGGGCCCTGCAGCTAAATCCATCTGAAGAGTATATTCATTGACTTTCTTCTGGACAAGCCACTCTGTTAATATAATGAAAACAAGTTATTTTTAATTTTTTGTCAGAACTTTAAAATATTAACCAAAAGAGAATATTGTCCATATCCATGCACCCACTGTGGAGCTTCATGAATTATCATCATCTTGCCAGTCCTGTAGAAATCAGTGCTATACATCATCTCAAATGGAACAAGATCACAATTTCAGATGAGACACAGAGCAGTGTGTTGTGTAACCAAGGAGAATTATTAAGCAAAAGGTGAAGGTACACTCCCAATACAGGAGGGCGTGTCATCCTGATCAAGAGCATCCCTCTACCCTGGTTTTGGGTTCATGCTGTCTTTATGACCAATATTGTCTGAATTTTGTTCTTCCCCTTTCCCTACCTCACATGATTAACAAACATGATTGACAAGCAGTGTCATATAACTCTAAGTGAAAGGCACATGCACTGTCCCAGCATACTCCTAAAAGCCCACAAAGAGGGTGGACGCAAAACTGCAATGCATGGCAGTGTGCTAAACATTACCTTAGGGCATATTTTAGCTTAGTGTGCATGCACCTGGGGACCGGTTGGGACCAGTTTGACCCAGTGTGCTACTTCCAGAAAAAAAAACACAGTTCTGACTGGAATTGTAGAGAAAATAGCCAAATCAGCTACAATTGACTATTTCTTTGTATGACTACCTGTACAAATCTGTTTTTTTCTAAATCTGATTTTTCAAGTAATCTGTATTTTTATGTGATATCTTCCCTATAATTGAGGCAACTTAAAAATAATGGACTCAATCAAAACACTTTTGTATGTGATATTTGGCCACTTGTTTGAGACATCTTCTGGGCTGATAATTTCCCTCCCCAACACCAAATGCTCTTTAATCCCCACCCCCAACTCCAAACTCTAGTACTATTATCTCAAGCCCTAAACTACCTCAATTTAGTTATTTGGATGTTTATTTTTTAACACTTAGGTATAGTTATAATAATACATCGATCTATCTATGCTATTATATTTTTAAAATATGTACCACTGTATAATCCCAGGAGTTTGGTGTTATTAAAGAACACTGAGTGTGTTCTTTAATATTTGTGTGTTCTATAATATTTGTAAGATGTGCATATATTTGCTTTGGTCCATAACATTATTTAAGGAAACGGTTCTTGAGTTTTTTTTTTTTTTTTAAATTCCTTCTGTATCATTGTTCCTATGTTACTGTATCAGGTTAGGCCTAAGAACAAAGATGGGAGAACTATCAAGGATTTATTCAGAATGACAATTTGGCCAAACGTGGAGCTTCAATTTATTTAACGCTAAGTGGTTATTTCAGATTATTAAGTCATTGGAAATTCTGAGTTTCCACTTAAGCCACAATGTAGCTACCTAACTTAGAACATTACTTTTGCAGCAGTTTATTTCATCTTCCTTTTCCCAAATGCAAGGTTGTTTTGTTTTAAAGATCTAAGTTTCTTCACAACTGCACCGCCAAGCATTACGCTCCACACGGAAAGCTGTCAATTAACATTTGTCGAGTGTTTGAATGAATGCAAGCATACAGACCACTTCTGTGCAGCGTTCCACGCTAGTAACTTCCCAACTTCATCTTCCCACATTTCCCAGGACAGGTTCCAAACCACATACGTTTACTTAACTAGTTATTTTCACTAGGGGCGCTGTATTGGGGAAATAAAAAAAAAAACAAATGCAAGTTGTTTCATTTATTTGGCAATGCTATTACAGAAGTGAGCATGTCCACCATGTCCCCCATCCTTAGGCCTATTTGCATTCTTGGAGGGCTCTGGTGGACGTCACGCTCAAGACACCTGAAATCTCAATTTCCCTGTTTGCTCTTCAAGACGGATAAGACCCGAAGCATCCGGGGCAGGAGGACGCCTCACCCAGCGCTGCAATAAAGCCGCACCGGCGCCCGGGTGGTCACACCAGGACTGGGGTGACCACGGTACAAGGCTCCCTCAGGGCGTGCGAACAGGACCGCAGACTTGCACGCCTGGATTCTAGCCGCAGGCGGGGAAAGCGGACGAACAGAAGTGCCTGACACCCAGGAATTACTAAAAGCAGTCACTCCCGGCGCGGTAAGGCGCCGAGGCCCACATCGCGCATGCTCCTGGGCCGCGGGGCGGGGCGCGAAAATGCGGAGGAGGTCTGTGGGCTGTTGGTGGCCTCCCTGGATCCGCAGAGGGTCGTGAGCTGCGCTTTCGCTGCTCAGGAGCGACAGGACAGACGCGCTCTTCCCCTTCAAGTGGTTATCGTGCTGCCCCCCAGGGCCCCCAAGACCCTTTCCTGACAGACACTCCGTGCTTGGGTTGCAGCCAGGCTCTGAGGGAAAACCCGCGGGGGGCCGGCTTACGGCGGCCGAAGGGATGGGGTGGCCCAACGACGTGGCGCCGCTCCAGCTTTGGGGGCCAGAGCCACTTGGGATGCTGGGACTTGTAGTCTCCAAGGGCCTGTCCCATAGACTTGCCCTCTCATTTGGGGAAGTGGTAGGGTTGAAACTTCACTGGAGGCCAGCTTCTGAGTTGCATCAAATGCCCGTGGGCAGGTGTTTGTGTCTGCGGGACACCTTGATAGGGTTGGTGCAACGAAAACAAGTTCATGACCCAGCCTTTGTTCTCACTTTAGAGTAAGCACAAAGATGAACCTGCAAGGTAGGATGCAGTGAACAAAAATTAGCCTACAAAGGAAGTACTTTGGAGGTCAAGGATCAGAGGGGGTGCGGGGTTGGGGGGGACCCTTTCTGGAAGTAGTAGAATTTGAGTCAGGCTTTGACACGTGGAATGCTCAGGGTGAGCGAAAGTTGCAAAAAGCAAAGGATGGAGGTGGGAGGAAATGTAAAAGTTTAATCTTATTTGGAGGTTTATGTTGGAGACCTCATTAGAGGGCGCAGGGCCTGTTGGCCTCACTTGGAGAAAGGACCTACGGATTGACTTTCTTTCCAGTGAAGACTAAATGCACAGATATACCTTGAGGTTCAAATAAAAGACAGGATCACAGACTTCCTCCAGTCCATTTTCTGGATCTCTTTGGTGTGGTTGCGCTATGAATTAATATACTTGAATCTTGTAATTAACTTGTGGGTAGCATAATTACTTAGAATTGTGTGTATGTTAGATATAAACTTTCAAAATACACCACAGTAGACATAACCTGTTTCCACATTTATTTTATTTGTATGTACCAGAAGTCCCCACACAAGGCAGGTGGGCCCAAATGGTTCTGGACCTACAGGAGCAGGTTATGATTTGGGACTTGGTCTTGAGAGCAGTGGGTAATTTAAATTTGATGCGTTTCAAGACATACATTATTTCACAGATCAGAAAATGCATCTTCAGGCCACTTATTCCTGCTTTGATTTTTGGAAAGTAAGATCAAATTAAACTTAAAGGTATTAATTTTCATGAAAGTCATGATGCATTTCCTGAAAGTCATGAGGCATTTCAAAGAATGCTGTGACATACTGCTATATCACACTTAACTAAGTGTAGAATATTTTTGTTAAACTCTATTTTTCCATACCCTTACACCAGTTAAGAGTAGCTGATTCCATATGTTTAATACATTTTTATTTTGACAACATGTAATCCATTGTCTAAATTTTTATAATAACTTTTAGTGAGACCTTAATATTTTTTTCATAGTAATCTAATTCAAGTCAAAGAAGTCTGAAAAAGCATCATTTACATTGCTAAAGGAGAGTTCAGAAAGAACTCTCATCAGAGTATGTGACAATAGTTTAACCCACTAAAGATAAAACTGTATTTTGGACTGAATTTAGTTGTGCTATGAAAGGAAAGGGTATTGGCAGATTTAGAAAGATTTCCAACAAGCTGGGAGGAAAATGAAGGGAAATGAAATTTTTGTGATCATTCTATACTCCAGATATTTTTCTGTAATTTTATTCTGCTAGCACTCCTGAACGCAAATAACATGTGACAGAAGCAATCAAGATTGTTGAAAATTGTTCTGAAAAGAAGTCTGTTGAGTCCTAGAGGACATTTCCACGTGGTAGGCCATACTTCATCATTCTGTTCCAACTAAAGCAAATGTCATAATCTTGCATGGCCCCTTTTTTGATGGGGATTGCACAGAATCTGTAGATAACTGTTTGTAATATGGTCATTTTAATAATATTAATTCTGCCTATCCAAGAGCATGAGAGATCTTTCCATCTTCTAGTGTCTTCCTCTGTTTTTTCATTATTCTGTAATTTTCATAGTGGAGGTCTTTCATCTCTTTGATTAAATTTATTCCTAGTGTTTTTTATTTGTGTGTGTTGGGGGGGGGAGTGGCTATTATGAATGGAATTGTTTTCCTGATTGTTTCTCAGCAGATTCAATATTAGTGTATAGAAAAGCTATTGATTTTTTTCATGTTGATTTGTATACTGCTTCTTTGCTGAATTTATCAGCTTTACAAGTTTTCTGGTGGAGCTTTGGGAATTAAGCATATGATCTTATCATTTGCAAAGAGCCATAACTTGACTTACTCCTTTCCTATTTGTGTCCCTTTTCCTTCTCTTGCCTAATTGCTCTGGCTGAACTTTCAAGTATTATATTGAATAGGAGAGGTAAGATTGGACATCTGTCTTGTTTCTGATTTTAGAGGAAAAGCTTTCAGTTTTTCCCTATTCAGTATGATATTGGCTTTGGGTTTGTCATAGATAGTCTTCATGATATTGTGGTAAGTTCCTTCAATCCCTACTTTCTTCAGGGTTGACTGTCCAAAATCATGAATGAGTAATGAATTTGATCAAAAGTTTTATCTGTATCTATTGAAATGATCATGTGATTTTTTTGTCCTTGGTACTATTTATGTGATATATTATGTTTATTGACTGACAGATTTTGAACCATATCTGCATCCTTGTCATGAAGCCACCTTAATCATGGTATATAATCTATATAATCTTTGTATTGTGTATTGAATCTGATTTACTAATATTAAAGATTTTTGCATCTATATTCATCAGGAATATTGGTCTGTAGTTTTCTTTACTTGTGGGGCCCTGCCTGGGATTGGTGTCTGGGTGATTACTGACTTCATAGATTGAGTTTGGGAGTATTCCCTCCTCTTCTATTTCATGGAATAATTTGAGGGACATTCACATTAATTCTTCTTTAAATGTCTGGTAGAGTCCAGCAATGACTCCATCTGGTCCTATACTCCTAAAGCTCAGGAAATAATAACAAGAATTAATAAATGGGATAGCATCAAATTAAAAAGCTTCTGTGCAGTAAAGCAAACAATTAAGAGCATGATAAGGGAGCCTATAGAATTGGAGAAAATCTTTGCCAGCTACTCCTCCAAAAGAGGATTAATATTTTATTAAGGATTTATAAAATTATATAAAGAACTCAAAAAATTTAACACCAAAACAGCCCAAAATAAGTAAATCAATGTATGACAAATGAATGTACAGACATTTCTCAAGAAAAGTACAAATGCTCAACAGATGTATGAAAATAATGTTCAACATCTTTAGCCATCAGAGAAATGCAAAACAAAGTTACATAGATTTCACCTTACTCCAGTGAGAATAGCAGCCATCAAGAATACAAATAATAATAAATACTGGCAAGGATGTGTGGAAAAATGAACTCTTAAACACTTTTGGCAGAATTGTATATTTGTACTATCACTATGAAATCAGTATGGAGGATCTTCAAAGTTTAGGAATGGAGCCACCTGATATGACCCAGCTTTACCATTCCCTGATATTTATCCAGAAGAATTAATGTCAGCATACTACAGTGATAAATGCACATTCATGTTTATAGCAGTGCCTTTTACAGTAGCCAAGTTATAGAACCAGCTTAGGTGTCCATCAGCAAAAGAATGGATAAAGAAAATTTGGTATATATAAACAATTTGATTTTGCTCAGCCACAAAGAAAAACTAAATTATGACATTTGCATTAAAATGGATGGAACTTGAAAGCATCATGTTAAGTGAAATAATCCAGATTCTGAATGTCAAGGGTCAAATATTTTCTTTTATGTGTGGAAGGTAAATAAAAAAGGTTTTTGGTGAAGGATCTCATGACAACAGAAGACAGACAAATAGAGTAAAGTATGGGTACAAAGGGGATGGAGGAGGGGAGAGAAAGGAAGGTGCTGGGAATGAAATTGACCAAATTTTATGTGCATACAAATATGTCTCCGTGGATCCTACTATTAAGTATAAATAAAAAAATATTATGCACCAAGAAAAAAGTATAAATTTTATGCACCTTAAAAGCTGTTTTTTTAAATAAGAGGAAATTCAGACAGACAGACACACACAGAGGAGAATGTCACATTAATTCACAGAGAAAATGGCATATGAAGATATAGGCAAACAGAGCTATGCCACCACAAGTCAAGGGCTGGGACCAAGTCTGCCAATGGAAGAGGCAAAGAAGAATCCTCCCTCAGAGACTCTGGAGGAAGCAAAGCCCTGCTGTAAGACAATATATTTCTGTTGTTTTTAACTATTCAGTTGTGGTACTTTCTTATAGTAGCTCTAGCAAACTGATATAGTTAGCATATGACCCAGAACTTCTATGTCAAGGTACTGAACCAAATGAAAGCAAAACATGCAATTTCGCGAAAGGCTTGTTTGCATATGTTGAGGGAAGCTTTACTCATCTTAGTCCCAAATGGAAACAAGTTGAAAGTCCAAAAACAAGTAAAAGGATATGCAAATTGTGGTGTGTTTGGAATATTATCCAGCAATTAAAAGAAATGAACTATAGGTACATGCAGTAACAAAATTGAATCTCAAAAACAGTATGCTCAGTGAAGAGGTCAATAAAAAAGACTACACATAGAACAATTCCATCTGTATGAAATTCTCTAAGAAAAAATAATTAGAAGTCTAGTGACTGAAAGCAAAAAGTGAAGCTTTGAGGGTAACGTCAATGTCTTTATCTGGATTATGGCAGTGGTGGTTACCATTAAAAAAAAAAAAAAAGATATTGACAGACTGGATGGGTCTGCCCAGAATGAGGAAAGACTGGAACATGTATCAAAAGAGGTAGTGACTAGTGTTAATATGGTAGTTTGAAGGAAAAATTGTAAACTTGCCCCTCGTTGGTCAGGAAGTTTAGCCAAAATATTTAAGGAGATAATTATGTGAACCTGAGAAAACAATCCAATACTGGGTGGAAAAGTTATTATAGGGCTTTTGGGGAAATTTTTAGATTGTCAGACAGATGGTCATGAACAGGGAGAATATGGAAAAAAAAATCCCTCTTGGAGTGAGGGAAGGGGGGAAGGAAGGTAGAATGAGACAGACATTATTACTCTATATACATGTATGATCACACTATTGGAGTGACTCTGCACCATGTACAGCCAGAGGAATGAGAAGCTGTGCTCCATTTGTGTATAGTTCAGTTCAGCTCTTCCTGTTGTTTTTTTTTTTTTTTTGATCATTTTTCTACCATAGTCTTTCTATTCTTTTTTTCTATTTCTGAGTTTACTGAGTAAATTCTCTAAAAGCTATAAAGCTTCTTTTCAAGCTCTGCTCCTCTCGACCTCATATATGGGTGTTATGTATGTGCAGTGTATCCTCTGTTCTTGAGAGTTTCTCTGAGGATAGAAAAAGAGTATATATAAAAATGCATTTTAAAATCATTGTTGAAACTATCAAAATGCAAAGTTTTGTGAATATCACCGTTGCTATTACCAGACTTCCATTTACTGAACCTACTGAATTGGGGAAGCTCCCTGATTCACAATGATTTGTTAAGTGTGGTCATCACTGTGTTAGAGGATTAAGTGGAGACCTTGTCCATGATTTCCAAAAATTATTCACCTCCGAGTCACATGAAACCAGAAAAGAAATCCTGTTTGTTAATTGGTTCCAAGTGCTGTCAGCTTCAGATGGAGGTCTCTTGTGTATAGGTTAGGGGTGGGAATAGTGTCCTTGACTGGCACATAAAGGGGGCATTTCATAGGGACGGTGCTAAGTCTTAACTGGACTCTGTTCTTTGTACACCCTTTCTAAAAAGGTTAACAAATTCTGTTTGTTTGGGTGTGTGTGCGCGAACGTGTGTGTATCAGCTTGTTCTAATTCTCTTATTCCAAGTTCCTTTGCTTGTCACATATTGAATAGAATAATCTAAAACCCAGATTTTTATATTATCTTCTATTTTGTTGGCTAACTATCATTAGGACTTCTCTATTTCAAGGTATTACAGAAAAAGTAATATCCATTTATAGTCTTCTTGTCATTTTGATGGTGGAAAAAATATTTGAACTTCTTTTTAGGGCAAGTCACATGGCAGAAAGAATATCAAATATTTGTGGTTGCCTTGGGAATCTCAGCTTCTAGATATTACTGATTATGGAAATATGGAACATATTCAAGATGGAGCAAGTTAATAAGCAAGTCGTAGTACACCAGACGGCCTAAGAAGAGGGTTAGAAGGACTTTTAGATGACCTATGAAAAATATAGATTCCTAGTCATCTTTTGTTCCATTTATGATAACTATATCCTGCCTTCCTGAGGGAGTGTAGCTAGATGTTTTATATAACCAAGTGCTTTTCTTGTTCATTGTTTTGCTTTTCTTTTTCTAGGATTTTGAGATGAAGTATGAGATCATTTATTTGTTGGTTTTTTCTTTTTTTAAGGAATGAGCTCCAAGCAATGAATTTTCCTCTTAGAACTGCTTTCA
>NW_025999999.1:1945998-1961447 GCF_001458135.2 Marmota marmota marmota | reverse complement strand
CGGGTGGCGGTTCCGCTCCGCCCCCTCTCCAATTGGGGTCACGCGATCACCACGCCGGCAAGCCACTGGGCCTGCTCTGGGCGCAGGCGGTGGCCCGGCTCCTCCCCTCTGGCTCGACGACAAATCGAGAGAGACTCGGGTGTCTGTGCCTCACCCTCCCTACCAGGAGACCAACTGTTTCTGTCGCTGCTTTCTGATGACATCAGATCTCTGCCATGTTGGTATCCTATGCGAATGGCAGCATTTCGTTCCCTTTGCGGGGTAACCAAAGCAACGGGTGAGTCCTGACCGGCCCTCAGCAGGACCCAGACGGAGAAGCAGTTTCCGCGGGCTCCTTAGCCCTGGGCCAGGGCAGTTCCGGGAGCCGGCACTCGGCCGCTCCGTGCTCGGTGTATGCTCTGATAAGAGCAGGCTCCAAGAAGCACTCAGGCTGAGCCTGAGTAATCTGTCTGCAAGCCGCAGGCGAATGGCAGCCTGAAATTACCTGTTCTATGGCTGAATGAGCTGCGGTCAGTCGAAAACAGGGATGGTGACGTCAGCTCTCCAGTATGGTGGCCGCTGGCCTCCTCTGTGGTCTGACCGGTGTGGAGAACCGAAATGGACCGCTTCCTTCCCCGTCTCGAACCCAGAATTCAGCCCTGAGCATGGTGCTTGCACGGCTGGCAGAAACTGCAGCGCTGAATCCCTGTGTCGCTTTCTCCTCGTTTCCCAGCGCGTGCTGCAGACTCTAGCCGCGGGGCGGTTTGCTGAATAAGCAGTGTTACCCTCCGTGCGACAAATCTCTCACGGTTGAGTCCCCGTAGCCAATCCTCGTGCGATGGAAATCCTTCCTCCAGGTTCCGGAGCACCCCACTATTATGTTTTCAGAGGTTTCAGTCCATGGTCACTTGGCTCTGTTGTTTTGGGGACTGTGGCAAAGCAGAACATCATGGGGGTCAGTGTGTGGGAGTCCTCTAACGCTTCACCTCATAGCTGCTTTAGCCTGAGACACTCTGGGCAGAAGATGCAGCAGCCATGCCAAGCAAGTCCTGCAACCTTCAAAGTCTCCAACCCTCCAGTAAAACTCTATTGAGTTACTAGGTCCAGGAATTTAATCCTCACAACAGTGCTATTATGCAGGCATTTTTATTATCATCATTTCATAGATGACAAAACCAAGGCTCAGATTAAAAACTTCTCCTAAACTCACAGCTAGTAAGTAAACAACCAGTCTGACTCCAGTGTTGCTACTCAATGGCTTCTTCTTGTTCCTAGGGTAAATTCAAGTAGAAAAGCATAGAAATAAAATCCTTTCCTGCTTAACCATCATTGCCTGCTAGACACTCCTCTCACTGAAACTCTTTATAGCCCCAGTAACTGCCATGTTTTCTTGATTCCTTGACTTTACAAGTTGATTCCTTCTGTCTGGATTGGGGCTTGCCCCTGTCTTCCATCCGTTTTTCCTTTGGCAGGCTCAAATGGTCCTTTGGGTCTTTTGGAAGATGCTATTTAAAGTGGGACATCTTCTTGATCCTCCCAGATGAGACTGGATTCTACTACAGCATGCAGGTAGGTTCCTCGTGCACCTTATGCTTCCCCCTTGTAGAGGTGCAGAGAGGTCTCAAGTTCTTCCTTGCACCCACTCGCGAAAGAGCTGCAAATTGGACCTCAGACACCAACAACTCCAGCGAGGGACAGACTTGCGCGGCAAGGCTGGGAGGGGCGAGTCTGGGCCTTGTTCATTGTTATTAGCTGTAGGAAAAAACAGTGTTGTAATTGACCATTTGCCAAATTGTCCATAAGGCAGGGTAGGTATTACAGGTCTAAGAACACCGAGGCCGGGACATCCAGTTTCTTGTATTCCTGGATCTTTCTTGGAACAGCCTGTGGCATCTAATGACATAGCACTAGTTACTCCCAAATTCAAGTTCCTTAGCATAAACAGACTTTATGGAAACACTAAAAATGTCTTACGTGGCTTGCTTCCAGCATTTCTAGCACTGACTCTCCCCAGCAGCTCTTTGTCCTCACCAACCTCAGAGTCCTGGGGACTCCCTTGAGTGCTGTTGACTTGTGTAGAGAATGAGGCTCTCTGAAGGTTGAGAAGGTCTGGGGGGAAACTGTCCCCCCCCAGTTCCTTGGTGGATCTGGGAAGTGTCAGTTCTGGAGGCCAATAGCTGTATGGCCTTCTGGGTTCCATACTGTCTCTGTCTTACCCTCAGGAAACATTTGACATCCACTCAGAGAACCCAAGCCTATTAGAAAGCAGCTACAGCCCCAGTTCTCTTTCCCCTGGAGCTGACAGACAATGAAGAAGATGACGGGTTCCCTGTTGGGGAGGAAGCAAAGCTGGAGGCTGGGGTAGTGCCAGGATTTGAGCACTAGGGTCTGCAAAGCTCAGAGTTCCTCCCACTGGACTCCATCAGGCGTGATGGTGATGGGGATGTTGCAGGAGCACGGGCCCATGGGGATATGTGTGTGAGGCACCAGGTGACAAGAATGGGGCAAGGTCACTTGAAGTTATGGGGGTTGACAGGCCCTCCTGAGTCAGGAAACTCAGGTAGCAGGCTCTAAGCTGCCCATCAGAGACTCATGGAGCTGAGACCTCTTTGAGATGATGTAGCAGCCGCCCAAATGACCAGAAAACACTTTGGCTTTCATCCCTTTTCATCCATCTTCTATTCTAAAAATTCAGCTCTCTCTGGCTCTATTACTCTATCTGCATCTCTGCTGCATTCACTGGACACCTTCCCTCCGTTCTGATGTGCTTCCAAGAAGGTCCCTTCATCCAGGCCAACTCCACTGATTTTTTTTTTAAAAAGAAATTAGAGCAGTGTTCAAGCATTCAGATTAAGTTACTTTCCAGTCCTAGTTCTGCTTCTTTTGAAGAGGCAACTTAACTTCCGTGTGCATCAGTTTTCCCATATATAAAATGGTGTTGATATTAGTACTTAGATTAAAGCTTTTAGTGAAGTAATGGAAACCCAGCCTGCAGTTGGCTTCACACAGCAGTTGCTGTTGGTACAGGATGGGGCTTTCCAGAAAACGGAGGCAGTGCAAAGACCCACCCCACCTCAAACCTTGATTCTTGTGATCAAGTCATACAGATTTCAGATATGTCACTCAGAGTAATAGGCAATGAATGTATTAGAAGGGATGGAAAAGCATACAAGGCACACTTGAGGGAGAGAGTCCTCTTAGAGAGGAGAAGGACTGCATGCCTCTCCTGTATTCCAGTTATATTGGGAATTTCAGAGAATCTTCCAGAGAGTCCTATCCAGGGTGACATCATGAATTTTGATAGCAGGATGACATCACACTTTCAAGTCTCCACTGCCATGGCAACTCTAGGTCACTTTGGCCCATGCTGACTTGATCTAGTTGGATTCTTAACCATAATTCTTTCAGATTTGTGGTTAGAAGAAATCATCCTTATCTCCCTGAGTTCTGGGATCTGGTCTGTGAAATGGGTCACCAAAGTCTTCCCATTCAGGGTAATTTAGGTTCCAATTATTGACACTGCAGGCCTGCATTTCTCTTGCAGGGAAGAGGTAGTTTGCTGAAGAATGCAACATATCCTTTCTACGTAAGCCAGGCAAAGCTGCAGGTAAATTGCTTCTTAGAAAAGAAACCATGTGGGGATCAGCACAGTGGGCTCGTCTCATAGAATTATTCCCTTAACTTCTTGTTCCCATCACTCATATCTGTCTGTCACCTGTCACTGGAACAATCTATTTTGGCCAATATCATAAGGTCACAGAACACAGGGTTGACCACAAAACCAAACTAGCAACTTATGAGGCAGAAACCACCTATGACAACTTTTCTCAGAAGGTTGCTATGTCATCTGGCTGCCCTTTGCTGAAGGAAATAGGCAGTGGGTCAGTGAGGCTGTTGTAGTGACAGACGAGGCAAGGCACCAAAAATAGCAGGAAACAGTTTTATTTGGCTATAGCCAGGTTCAGAAGGCACAGCTTTTGCTGTTGTAATCAATCAATCTCGCGAACCCTGAGTTCGGGTAGTTTCAGAACTTTATACCCAGCATGTAAGGGTAGGGGTTCAGAAGTTCACAGTCTGCAGAAGTTCACATAAAAGCAGCTTTTTCTTTCACTGTTTTGGGCAAGTTAACCCTTCAAGGGCAGCACCTGAGAAGGGGAGAGCTTTTTCTCCCCTTTCTTTCCTCCCCCTGCCAGCTGTTACCATGGAGCCCAATTGGTAACTTCTCTTATCTTAAAAATATAGACATCTCTGTGAAGCCCAGCTCAAGGCCAGAGGCCTTGTTTGCACCTTTCTACAAACTACTATACTGGATATGTTTGTGTAAGGGGGTGTCCAGCACCTGGAGTGCTGACTTCTTCCAGGCCAGTGGCCAAGTAAAACAGGGCAACACGAAAATAGGAAGTTTATCTGCATTGAACTATTTTGCAGAGACTCGTTTGCTGACAGTCCTAAAATCAGCCATGGTGAAGATTTCTGGAGAAGCCCAGTTTTCTGTAGAGAAAGGGGGTGCCACTTCAAGAGGGATTGGTGTCATTTTCTTTGGCCCATGCTGACTTGATCTAGTTGGATTCTTAACCATAATTCTTTCAGATTTGTGGTTAGAAGAAAGCATAGAATTCCCAGAATCAGACAAACTTGTACTCAAATTCCTGCTCTCTGATTGCTATCTGTGTGACCATGAATGCCCTGCTAATCTTTCTGACCCCTGTTTCCTCAAGTGCAATATACACTGACAATATCTACACTGTTGTGCTGCAGGTGAATTGCTTCTTAGAAAAGAAAGCATGTGGGGATCAGCACAGTGGGCCCATCTCATAGTCTGTCACCTGTCACTGGAATAATCTATTTTGACCAAGATCATAAGGTCACAGAACACAGGGTTGACCATAAAACCAAACTAGCAACTTATGAGGCAGAAACCACCTATGACAACTTTTCTCAGAAGGTTGCTATGTCATCTGGCTGCCCTTTGCTGAAGGAAATAGTCAGGTGGGTCAGTGAGGAAGACTGGTGTCATTTTCTCCTCATGACTGAAAGCATAGAATTCCCAGAGTCAGACAAACTTGTATTTAAATTCCTGGTCTCTGCTTGCCATCTGTGTGACCATGAACACCTTACTAATATTTCTGACCCCCATTTCCTCAAGTGCAATGTAGACTGACAATATCTACATTGTTGTGAGGATTTCATGAACATTGCACATAAAGCTCTTAGCAGGTGCCTGCACCCAGCAAGCACCCAACACATGATGAGGAGGAAGATGGAGAGGGTAATGGGAGGTTTTCTTGGTCTGGAGTTCTGTGGTGCTGCTCTTGTTATCTGAGGAGGTAGGAGGGAGGCAGGGTGGGATTTGCTACTACTGGATACTGGTGAAGTAGATGCTTATCTGAGGGTCTCATTTTGAGCCTCTCTTCGACTTCCTGACCCCTAATGTCCTCCTGCTGGGGGGAATGCCTGAGTGTTGCCTAAAACCCTTTGTTCCTAACTCTGTAGGAATGGTTTGCCCTTCCCTTTCCCATGATGACTCCAAAGTCCTGTTATATTCTCATTTCAGTGTTTAGTTTTCTTTCCTTGATGTGTCCTTATCTGATTTTGGTGAGAATGTAATACTGATTTCATAGAATGAATTCCAAAGTGTTCCATCTCTTTTTATTTCATGGAATAATTTGAGGAATATTGGTATTATTTCTTCCTTAAAGGTATGATAGAATTCAGCTGAGAATCCATCTGGTTTTGAACTTTGATGGAAGGTATTTTATTACTGTTTCTACTTCATTCCTATTTATTGCTCAATTTAGGATTTCTGTTGTCCTCTTGATTCAATGTTGGTAGGTTGTATATTATCTAGAAATATATCATTAGAGATGTTTTTGCTCATTTTGGATGTTTTTATTTCTTCTTTAATCCTGAAGGATAGCTTTGCTGGATATAGCAATCTTGATTGATAGTTACTTTTTATTTTAGGATTTGGAACACTCATTCCAAGTCCTCCTGTCTTTTAGAGTGTATGTTGAGAAATAAGAAGTAATTCTAATTGATTGCCTTGTATATGACCTGACATTTTCCTTTTGAGGTTCTTAATCCCACCCTTGTTCTGTATATTAGGTATTTTAATTATAATGTGTCTTACAGAGATTCTCTTTGACCTTATCTATTTGGGGTTCTGGATGCCTTCTGTATCTGGATGTTCATCTCATTCTTAAGGTTTAGAAAATTTCTTGTTATTATTTCCATGAAGAGATTATCCATTCCAACAGCATGCACCTCACACTCTTCTTCATTTGCAATGATTCATAATTGTGATCTCTTAATGTTGTCTCAGAGCTCTTGTTTATTCTAGTCATGATTACTTATTTTCTTTCAATACAATCTGAATGTTCAAGGCCGGTCACTTTGTCTTCCAGCTCTGAGATTCTGTATTTGTCATAGTCTACACTATTAGAGAGACTTTCAACTGAATCTTTTATTTGGTTTATTGTGTCTCTGATTTGTAAGATTTCTCTTTAATTCTTTTTCAATATCTCTATCTCCTTAGTGAGTTCTCATTCTTATCCTGTACCAAATTCCTTAATTTATTCAAGTGTTCTGTATTCTCTTGCAATTCATTGATCATTTTTAAAATCACTTTTGAGTACTTCATCTGATATTTCATCACCTTTAATATCTTTGGGGTCAGTTGATGGTGAATTGCGCTGGAGAAATGAAAGGTTCTCAAAGTGCTCTGTCTCACAGAAGAGACTGACACAGGTTAAGAGCTATTATAGCACTGTGGGAGGGGCACTCTGAGAGGAATACAAAGGAGGGGATTGAGACCATCATTAGAGAAGGGGTCAGAGCCTTCAGGAAGACTTCCTGGAAACAGTGACATACAATGTGATTATCTTGAGCTTCAATTTCTTCATTACATAGAGTTAGCTAAAGAAGAGATGAAAGAAGTATTTTAGGCAGAAGATAGAAGCAGGAACATTTTGCAAAGCTTAGGCTATGAAAAAAGAAGTACTGGTTTAGAAATTAACACAATAAATGCACCTGATTCTGGATTCTGTGACTGGCTAGCAGCGTGGCCTTAAAATTATTGTTAAAGAGTTTGACTTTGATTTTCAGGGGCATGAGCAGTACTGGAGAACTTCACAGTGGTAGGGCTACATGATGAGGTTTGTGTTTTGGGGATGATCACACTAGCTTCAGAGTGAGCATGGATTGAAGAAGGGCATAGAGGTGGCCTCTCACCTCTACAAAAGGCCCCCTAAAAAAGCTGTTGTATGAATTTAGGAAAGAAAGAGAAGTGAATGGAGTTGAGAGATATTCAATGGTTAGAATAAAACAGAGTTTGGAGGGAGAAGGAGGGAATGAGGGAAACAGGGGGGTAGGAGATGGCCTTTACTGAACAGATGATACAGAAAGATTAGTGTCGGGGGGAGTTAAATTTTTAACATGGTAAGTTTAGCTATAGAATATCAAAGCAGATATGTCCTATAGGTGACTGGTACTATAAATCTGGAGCTCAAAAGAAAGAAATAACAGCTCAAGGGCTATAAATACAGATCAGGGAATCATGTCTATAATAATGAGGGGGTTAGCTAGACATGGTGGCACACATCTGTAATCCCCATGACCAAGGAGGCTGAGGCAGGAGGATTTCAAGTTCAAGGCTAACATTGGCAACTTAGTGAGACTCTCAGCAACTTAGTGAGACCCTGTCTCAAACAAAAACAAAAACCAAACAAACCAACAACCAAGGGCTAGGGCTATAGCTCAGTTGTAAAGAGACCCTGGGTTAAATTCCCAGTGCCCCTCACTAAAGAAAATAAAGATTAGGGAGGTGTAATGACACTTATAATAATAGCGTTTGGGAGTTATCCTCACAGAAAGTAGGGAGTTGTCACTGTTCAGTTGGGAGTATATATATATATATATATATATATAGAGAGAGAGAGAGAGAGAGAGAGAATCAGATGAAGTAAGGTCCCAAGATGGAGTGCTGTGGAACATCCATATTTAAAGGGTATGGAGCAAAAAAAAAAAATGAGTTAGCAAAGTAGGGATCAGATAATTAGGAGGATTACTTAAAGAGCCTAGTGTCATGGGAACCCACATGGAGAGAGTTTAAGTAGTAGGAAATCCACAGGAAATGTAAATACTGAAATGTGTTCATTGGATTCAGCTCTAGGAGGTCACTGGTGATATTTGTGTGAGCAACTTTAGGGGAACAGTGTGGCAAAAGCCAGATGCAGTGTGTTGGAGATTGAGTGGGCTCCAGAGAGGTGGAGTTAGGAATGTACATAGTGTGAAGAGAAGCAAAAAAAAAAATCATATTGGGGTATTCAAGTTATTAGAAGTGATATGGCAGCGATCAGCTCCCTGGGGATACCAGAGGAGAGGTGGTGGTGAGACAGGAGAGTAAACCAGTACCATATAAAGCTCTAAGAGGGTGTGGCCTTGCCCCACCCATCTTGGGAGAATAGATACAGTGTGGCTCCAGTACTGTTTTTGATAACCAAGTATTGTCCTTGCTAGCTGTCCCATCCCTAAGGAGGGTTCTACTGGCATCATTCCCAAAGATCAGTTTTTGTATAAACAGTTTCCCAGAAGGTGGAGTAAAATTTTCCTCTCCAACTCATATGTCCCTCAGGGTCTTTGGGTTTTCAGGAATTTCCATAAAGAATTCCAACCATTTTGGCAGCCATTTCCTTGTACTGTAACATTTGCTTCCCTTGGTGTGGTATCTTGAACTTTTACTAAGGCAGAGACACTTTTCCCTGCCCTCAGAACATTATTGAATTCCAAAGGAAAGAAAGCATAAGGAATCATTCAGTGTTGGCCCTCCTCAAATTGGATTCCTTGTCTGGCTGCACCCTCTTGCCTCAGTAGGCCTGAGTAAATGGGTAAGCATAGAATCGGAAATGGGAGCCACAGGAACAGATTGTGATGTCCATGTCATTCCTGTGGTCTCCACATTGCCTCTACATTCTACAGGGAACCTATAACACCTCAGGGATAAAAAGTATGAGACTCCTGTGAAACCCAAAGTGTAAAAGCTGGCTATAGAAGGCATAATGCCTTTTTTATTAACAATACCAGCTCATTTTTACCTTATAGAAAAATTGACATGGCAAGACAGCTTGGAGAATATGTAACCAGTGAGTGAGGAGTTAATTTGACTTATTTAGAAGGGTGTTCTTCATTGCTTTGGAGAAAGAACTTTCAGGGAAATGACTCATTTACACCCATTGGCAGGGCACCTTCTCCTTCAGGTCTTGTTAGATGTACACTGAGACTGTTTTCACTGCCCTTGTATTCCATCATATGATCCCACCCCAACCATATTCCTATACTCTTTCTTCATTCAGGGTATAATGTTGAGAAGGACACTACTTTCTTAGTCATATCATGGATTTGATGATTTGAGTACTCTACCACAAGACTGAACAATTTTTTTTTACTTTCTGTTTTTTTATTAATATATTATAATTGCATATAATATTTGGGATCATTTTAACATAATTATACAAGCATGAAATATAATTTGCTACAATTCAATTACCAGTACTTCTTTTTCCATCTTGCCTTCTGAGAATGAGCTTGGTCAAATGGCTTGGTTTTGTCAATGGGACGCAGATGGGATTGAGAAGGGGTATGTCCTGGTTGAAGCCATAAGAGACATCCTCTTTCCCTGTCACTCTCATGAGTCCCTACATTCATCATGGGAATGTGTTCCAAGAAGCCACTGGGCAGGGAAAATAAGAAATAAGGTAATGGGCCTGATCCAGACTCACCAGTGGGAGTAGAGGTTCTCAGCTGACTTGCAGACCTGCAAACATGAAAACTTTGAGGTTGCAATTAAAAACCAAACTAATATCAACTTATTGGAAGCTGTCTGTGAACTACGGACATTGTTTGACCCAATAAGGCAAGAAAGCTGCTATTCTGGGCACTCTTGGATGAAATTCCCTGGTTTGAGAAAGCCTAGATCATGCTGGCACCTTGACCTAGCTCACAGCTCCAAGTACAAACACTGCCCTCTGGAGATGGGCACAACCTGCCAAGCACCAAACAACCCATTTACCCCAACACCTATCCTGTTGTTCATGAAAAAGCTCACTACTGATTCCCTCTGGTCTGTACTGCTATATATAAAGCAAGCACAGGCATTTTCTCTTTGTTAGAAATCAAACCCATCTGGTCTGCTCAACCTGTCATGCTCCTGCTTTTAAAATATTTCTGGCTTTCTGTGTTTATTTTGTAATTCTACTTTCATAGCTTTTATTTTGCAAGCAGCCCACACCTGTGACGGGTACTCTCTTTACCCACGAAGGATGCACACAGAACCAGCTGAAAGAATCATATGGTTAGTGAGTGCAGCTAATTATTAGCAACTATCATTCTCTAACCAGATAGTAAATACTGAAAGTTGAATTGGGACCAGACCAATTTGGGTGAAATTCAGTTTATCTTTCAAATTGAGAATGGGAATATATTTTGATAGTACTTTTACAATCATGTGGAAAACCATTATTTTGAGAATCCTTACAAGACTGATGTTTATTTTGATATTCATATTTGCATTTTGAGAAATGCAAACATCAAGAATTCTCTTGTATTATATTTGAACCCAGGTGAAATATTCCCCAGGGCTATCATCAGTCATGTTAGCCCATGTAACAGGCATCTCTGTGTTCACATGAAAGCAGCAAAACTTCAGGATTCAAGTAACATTCTCAGCTAGGATCTTAAAGGCTATTTTAATAATAATGTTAACCTACATATAATAAATATTATAACAAGAATATTACAGCATCTATAGCTGTGTAACACAACCCCCACAACACACACATGTAAGGGGAAAACAAAGGCTTATCACCTGCCTTTTTAATTTTGAATGTGTTATTAGATGTGTATTACTCAAGTGGTAATCACTGGTCACACATAGCTAGTGTTAAGCACTTGAAATTTAAAGAGTCTTAATTAAGATGCCCTGTAAAATGCAATACACACATCAGATTATGAAAACTTAGTATTAATAATTTTTTATTGATTACATGTTGAAATGAGAATATTGTGGGTTCAGCACTTTGTTAAACTCTCCTTGGTCACCCAGTTTGAAATATGCATCTTGTTTCTTACAGGAACCTTGACTAATGTAACAATAAAATGAAGTATAGTTTTAAAAAATTCTACTAATATCACATTTTACATTTATTTATAAGAATTGAATTAGTTGAAACCCTTCTCTCCCCCCACTCACATACAGCCTAATTGAATAACTTTATTCATTTATTATTTATTTATTATTTATTTTGTTGTTGTTGTAGATGGACATAATACCTTTATTTTTTATTTATTTTTATGTGGTGTGAGGATCAACCCAGTGCCTTCCTCATGCTAGGCAAGCACTTCACTACTAAACTACAAACCCAGCCCCAACTTCATTTATTTTGTCTACAAAAGAAACCACTTAGCTGATTTCTTTTCCCTGAGGATGTACAAAAAAAAAAAATTCCCACTTTATAGGGAAATACGGTTATTAAGAACCAGGTTTTGAGTCCTGAGTGCAAATCTAGTGATAAATAGTAATCAGTTACAACCAGGGACCAATCCAATGTTAAAATTAGTTGATAAGGACCCATATTATATCGCCTACTCCACCCAGAATGGCCCAAAGCAAATCTTGGATCTACTTCAAAACAAAAAAACCCTTCTTTTGAATGAAATTGAGATTAGATATTGTACATAATTTCATAATTTGACCTTTTAACAAATGGAGTTTGTCTCCCAAATACTTTGAAGGATTTTGTTTTTGTTTGTTTTTAGCAACAAGACAGAAATGAAATAAGATTTATGTTGCCTGAAGGAAATTAGTAAATTCTAATTCCAACTGCTGAGGATAAGTGTTCAGAAAAGGAAAAGCAATAGCTTTGGGCAGAAGATGTGAGTTTGAGTTTCAGCTCTGCCATGGGCATTAGGAGGGGTAATACCTACCTTCTTGGGATCGCTGTGAGATTGGAATGAGAAAATAAAGATAATGCCTTTGAGCACAGAACCTGGTACAGCAGAAATTCCGTCAATATCAGCTGTAATAATAATAAGAAGACTTTTAACATGTTCCAGTTGGGTTCCTTATTCTTAATTAAGCTTCTAAGTTTGATTGTGAGTAACAGAAAAGAAAGGTTCCTTCCCACAGCTTTATTAAATTTATATTCACCTGTTGTAAAAATGGCTTGGTTATTCAACAGATTTAGGGACATTTGGCTTCTTGTTTCTGGGAGATCCTTCCTTCCCCCATCAGCTCAACAGTCAGTCCCCAGATCCAGACATGGACAGTGAGCCTGGTAGTAGTGAGAATAAGACATCACCACTCAGTCCCACTCAACAGGTAACTGTTGAATTCACAATCCTCCTGCTTCAGCCTTGAAGCAATCCTTAAAGGAAGGAAGCACAGGTTCTCTTCATGGCTCCATGATAAGGCCCATAGCTAGTTCTTTCACGAAATATTCCATGGAATAAGTAAAGGAAGCCCAAGTTTGGGTGACAGAAATGGTAACAGTACTTTCAGACTGGGTTCCTGGTCCATTTTGGTATGTAATTACTTTGATAGGGCAAAAGCATACCACTCCATTCTGATACCACCCTATCTCTAAATGATACCTCTGGACAATAAAATTTGGCCTTCCTTTAAAACTCCACTGGTCCTCTTTGAAGTGAAGTTGATTAGCACATACAGCTGTTAGCTGAGGAGTTTGTGGTTTTATTCTATTCAGGGATGGTCTTGTCTCTGCAACTTCTTGGTGATGAAATGTTAGTGAACTAATAGAGCTGATGTTTGCACAACATTGCAAATGTACTGATTGCCACTGAACTGCACTGAATTGAGTGTTCAGATGGTGAATTTTATGTTATATGTATTTTAATATAATGAGCTCAAAACTCCAAAGATGCATTGGAGGGTGCACTTTCCCAATCCTGACTTGTAACTGTATTTTTCTTCCCAGCATGTATACACCTATTTCATAGTTTGTCTTGAAATCTGAATGCCTATACATGTATCTGCTTTTTAAAAATCTCCTGTGTGAGCATTCCACTTGGTAGCATTGAACATCACCTAGGAATATGTGACAAATTCACACCCCTATGTCAAGAGGATTAAGAATTTTATTAACTGCATGGACACACAGATCCCTTTGCAAAACTCTTTGGCCTTAGCACACGTTTGCCTACTCTAGAAAATTCTCCTGCCCTAAGGGGCAAGGCTGAGAAGGACATAGGGTCTGCACTCCCCAAAGGCATTGTATGGCTTTCTTAATGGGAAGCAGGGGGTAGAGAGGGATCCTCAAAGAGTAAGACTGAACCAGTTTCTGGGATTCTTCTTTTAGCCACTCCATTTCCCAGCATAGGACTCAGGACTCTCAGTTCTTCCAGACATGAGTCAATATTGTTCTTTTATAAAGCAAAAATCATGAAAAGTGGCAGGTCTCAAAGACCTGCACAAGCACACAATACAAAGGAGGACTAGGGTAGGTGGGAAAGACTCATAAAAGACAGCGTCTGTCAGGAAGTTCTTGAGGCAGAGGGTGGTGAATTATCTCCCAAGGAAATGCCTCAGCAGAAGCCAAGGAAGCTTTGTGCTAGTCAAGACACCCTGGCAGGCTCAGGAGGAGGCTGCTGGACACCACACACTGCTGGATGGAGGGAGGCGCTCCCTGGGCAGGTTTGTTCTGAGTCCAGGCAGAAGATTTCAGGTGCTCCTGCTATACCATTTCTTCCCAGAAATGTGCAGGCTTGTTAAGGATAAACAAGGCTGCAGTGATCTCTATGGCCAACAACAGGGAGAAGAAGAACATAAGGAACACATAAGCTGAGTGGGAGAGAGGTGCGGTGAATGGCTGCTCAGCTGGGATCATGTTGGTCATGTTCAGCATGTAGCCCAATGTCCACCCGGCGTTGGTGCCCCGGATCTGCAAGAGCAAGGAAAATGTGTTGTTTATGGTCCACGGAGATACTTTACAGGTTTCTTCCAACCTCACCCAGGACACCACAGCTGTCATGTTGACAGCATCCTGTGCAATTTTCTAAATGAACTGATTTCATAGTCTATTGGGAATATGGTTGTGGGGAAAATACAAGCAAAGGATTAGAAGAGAGTTTGAAGCCTCACTGCCATAGTCCCAAAGTCAGAAAGGCCTTTGGTGAGTGACAGCCCACTGCACTTTTGGAACTCTTGGCATTCTTATTCTCCTGCTTATATGAATGTGTGGAGTGGGGAAGAGGGATGAGGGGAGGTGAGAGGAAGCAGGTAAAAGGGTGAAGGAATAATGAATGTCTCTGGCCTTTTACACCTTTGTCAAGCCAAGAAATATCTGTAAATAATCAGGCCTTCTACATGATTCACTTAGGGGAAAGCTGTGGAATAATCCCAGTAAATCAACCTCACCAAGGTGGGCAGACTATGCACATGCATGGGAAGGTATCTTATTAAATGATAAAACACATGGTGATCCTCTTATAGGAATAATTTCCAGTCACCTCAGAACTTATTGGTATGTAGGGAATCTTTGAATGCTAAATGTGGAAATGTTTTTATTTCATGAGTTGTGCATGGCCACAGAAGAAGTATTAGAGGTACAGATAGAAGGAAAGAAGAAAATTAAAACCATCCACACATCACCACTCAGAAATTGCTACACTATTTGTGGCATATCTTTCCAGTGCTCTCTGAGAATTTTTTAATTATAAAGAAGTGGAGTTAAATTTTACATATAATAATTCATTTTAACAATCCCTAGAGAACATCATCTAGGTTTATTAAGATAGTCCTACATTGTTTCCACTTCATTGTCCCTGGCATGAACTGCCTTATATAATCACTCTTACTCACCTTAGCCAGTCATTTCTAAATCCTAAAAATGGAGTAATTGAACACCATGATGTGCTCATTTTTAAGGCTCTTAGCACACATTGTCATAACAGTACATGTCCTTTCTCCCCCATACCTTTACTAATATTGGGGATTAATAATTTGTAAAATATCCACTTCCCTGTGGGGAATGGAAACCTTTTCAGACTGCATGTGTCAAGAAGGCTCCAGAGGTAAAAGAGTTATCACCCAAGCTTTAGAAATACCAGATCATGCACTGGAGTTCTAAGACTATAAATACAGTGCCTCTTACGTCACTCAAAAATATGAACTAGTGTCTTCAGAGAAACAAAATAGACTGTGATAGGATGAAAGGGAGTCTGAGAGACAGAACTGTGACCATCCACAGAGCAGGCCCAGCGGCCTGCTGAGGGGCAGAGCCGCCCCCCACCCCCCGCGCCTGCCAGGTAGGCGGAACGGTGACCACCGGCAGAAAAGGCCCAGTGGCCCGTGGCGGGACAGAGCTTCCAATCACTCCTGCAAGGTAGGCGGGCCTGCGACCCACCGGCAGAAGAGGAGCAGCGGCCTGCTGAGAGGCAGAGCCGCCCCCTCCCCCTGC
>NW_025999999.1:1904581-1941014 GCF_001458135.2 Marmota marmota marmota | reverse complement strand
ATCCATTTTGAGTTAACTTTTGTGCATGGCGAGAGAAAGGGATTCAGTTTCATTTTGTTGCATATGGATTTCCAGTTTTCCCAGCACCATTTGTTGAAGATGCTATCCTTCCTCCATTGCATGCTTTTAGCCCCTTTTCCAATAAGCTTTTTATTCTCTACATTGTTCTTGTCAGGTCTTTTGATCACAGCAACAAAAACCCAACTAAAACAACTCCCATGTTTCTTGCAGGACTACTCATGATAGCCAGGATATGGAATCAACAAAGCATCTATCAACTGATGAATGGATAAAGAATATGTGATATATAAATGAATATACTCAGCTAAAAAAAAGAATGAAATCCTGTCACAGCAACATGGATGAAACTTGAAGACATTATGTAAAGAGAAATAAGTCTGGCAAAGAAAAATAAGTACCACACATGTTCTTTACTCTTTTGTGGAAATTAAAAAAAAACCTATCACAACAAAGAAGAGAATGGAATAGTAATCACTGGAGACTGGAAATATAGGGGTAGGGTGGACAGAGAGAGCTTAGATTAGGGCCTTTAAAACAGGGGCAATTAGTTCTGTTATTCCATATTAGTAAGGTAATTAGTTTGTAATAATGTATGATCATTTCAAAATACCTAGAAAAAAAGATAAAGGTTTCTGACACATAGAAATGATTAATATTTGAGGAAATGGGGGCTGGGGCTCAGTGGTAGAGTGCTCGCCTAGCATGTGCAAGGAGCTGGTTCAATCCTCAGCACCACATAAAAATAAATAAAATAAAGGTATTGTGTCCAACTACAACTAAAACAATTTTTTAAAAATTTGAGGAATTGGAATTTCTTGTTACCCTAATTTGATCATTACACATTATATATGTATTATATTATCATATTATATAGCACATGAGGTAGGTACTCTTATACCAGTTAAATAAGAATTTCTGGGAGTGGAACATGGCCTCAGTTAACAAAACAAAACAAACACAGTAAGATACCACCTCACTCCTCTTGGAATGAATATCATCAAAAAGCCAAAAGTGCACTGGGATGTAATTCAGAAATAGCATGCTTGTCTGGCATACACAAGGCCTTGGGAGAGTCCCAGCACTGCCAAAAAGGAAAAAAAAATAGACAAATGATAACTAATGTTGGCAAAGATGTAGAGAAAAATAACTCTTACATATTGTTGGGAATGTAACTTTGTCACAGCAAATATGAAAAAAAATATAGAGATTCCTAAAAATTTTTTTTTCCTTGAAAAAGAAAATTTTTCTTTTTAAAATATTTTAATTGATTTTTAAAAAAATAAATGACAGGGGAATGCATTACAACTCTTATTACACATATACAGCACAAATTTTCATATCTCTGGTTGTATATAAAGTATGTTCACACGAATTCATGTCTTCATACATGCACTTTGGATAATGATGTCCATCACATTCCACCATCATTTCTAACCCCTTGCCCCCTCCCTTCCCCTCCCACCCCTCTGCCCTATCTAAAGTTCATCTATTCCTCCCATGCTATCCCTTCCTACCCGACTATGAAGCAGTCTCCTTATATCAGAGAAAACATTCGGCATTTGCTTTTTTGGGATTGGCTAACTTCACTTAGCATTATCTTCTCCAACGCCATCCATTTCCTGCAAATGCCATGATTTTACTCTCTTTTATTGCTGAGTAAAATTCCATTGTGTATATATGCCACATTTTTTTAATCCATTCATCTACTGAAAGGCATGTAGGTTGGTTCCACAGTTTAGCTTTTGTGAATTGTGCTACTATAAACATTGATGTGGCTGTGTCCCTGTAGTATGCTGTTTTTAAGTCCTTTGAGTATAGACCAAAGAGTTGGATAGATGGGTCAAACAGTGGTTCTATTCCCAGTATTCTAAGGAATTTTCATACTGCTTTCCAGTTGGCTGCACCAATTTGCAGTCCCACCAGCAGTATATGAGTGTACCTTTTCCCCCACATCCTTGCCAACGCTTATTATTGTTTGTCATAATAGCTGTCATTCTGACTGGAGTAAGATGATATCTTAGAGTAGTTTTGATTTGCATTTCTCTAACTGCTAGAGATGATGAATATTTTTTCATATATTTGTTGATTGATTGTATATCCTCTTCTGAGAAGTGTCTGTTCAAGTCGTTGGCCCATTTGTTGATTGGGTTATTTGTTTTTTTTGGTGCTTAGCTTTTTGATTTCTTTATATACCCTAGTGATTAGTGATCTATCTGATAAGAGGTAAAAATTTGCTCCCAAGATGTAGGATCTCTATTCACCTCACAGATTGTTTCTTTTGCTGAGAAGAAACTTTTTAGTTTGAATCCATCCCATTTATTGATTTTTGGTTTTAATTCTTGCACTATAGGAGTCTTATTAAGGAAGTTGGGGCCTAGTCCCACATGAGGAAGATTAGGGCCTACTTTTTCTTCTATTAGATGAAGAATCTCTGGTTTAATTTCTAGATCCTTGATTCACTTTGAGTTGAGTTTTGCGCAAGGTGAGAGATAGGGGTTTAATTTCATTTTGTTGCATATGGATTTCCAGTTTTCCCAGCACTGTTTGTTGAAGAGGCTATCTTTTCTCCAATGCATGTTTTTGGTGCCTTTGTCTAATATAATTGTAATTTTGTGGGTTAGTCTCTGTGTCCTCTATTCTGTATCATTGGTCTACCAGTCTGTTTTGGTGCCAATACCATGCTGTTTTTATCACTATTGCTCTGTAGTATAGTTTAAGGTCTGGTATCATGATGCCGCCTGCTTTACTCTTCCTGCTAAGGATTGCTTTAGCTATTCTGGGTCTCCTATTTTTCCAGATGAATTTCATGATTGCTTTTTCTATTTCTATGAGAAATGCCATTGGTATTTTGATCAGAATTGCATTAAATCTGTATAGTGGTTTTGGAAGTATGGTTATTTTGATAATATTAATTCTGCCTATCCAGGAGCTAGGTAGATCTTTCTATCTTTTAAGGTCTTCTTTGATTTCTTTTTTTAGGGTTCTGTAGTTTTCATTGTATAGATCTTTCACCTCTTTTGTTAAGTTGATTCCCAAATATTTTTTTTAGGCTATTGTAAATAGGATAGTTTTCCTCATTTCCCTCTCAGAGGATTTGTCATTGATATACAGAAATACCTATTATTTATGGGTGTTGATTTTAAATCCTGCTACTTGCTGAATGCATTTACTAGTTCTACAAGTTTTCTGGTTGAATATTTGGGTCTTCAAGGTATAGAATCATATTGTCAGCAAATAGTGCTAATTTTAAGTTCTTTTTTTCCTATACGTATCCTTTTAATTTCTTTTGTCTGTCTAATTGCTCTGGCCAGTATTTCAAGAACTATGTTAAATAGAAATGGTGAAAGAAGGCATCCCTTTCTTCCAATTTTTAGAGGGAATGCCTTCAATTTTTCTCCATTTAGAATGCTGTTGGCCTGGGGCATATAGCGTTTACAATGTTGAGATATGTTCCTGTTATCCCTAGTTTTTCTAGTGTTTTAAACATGAAAGGAGTGCTATATTTTGTCAAATGCTTTTTCTGTGTCTATTGAGATGATCATATGATTCTTATCTTTGAGTCTATTGATGTGATGAAATACATTTATTGATTTCCGTATGTTGAACCAACCTTGCATTCCTGGGATGAACCCTACTTAATTGTGGTGTATGATCTTTTTGATATGTTTTTGTATTTGATTTGCCAGAATTTTATTGAGAATTTTTGCATCTATTTTCATTAGTGATATTGATCTGTAGTTTTCTTTCTTTGATGTATCTTTGCCTGGTTTTGGAATGGTGATATTGGCCTCATAGAATGAGTTTGGAAGAGCTGCCTCTTTTTCTATTTCTTGAAATAAATTGAAGAACATTGGTATTAGTTCTTCTTTAAAGGTCTTGTAGAACTTGGCTGTGTATCCATCCGGTCCTGGGCTTTTCTTGGTTGGTAGGCTTCTGATGGTGTCTTCTATTTAATCACTTGTTATTGGTCTGTTTAAATTGTGTATATCTTCCTGGTTCAATCTGGGCAAATCGTATGACTTAAGAAATCTGTCAATGCCTTCAATGTCTTCTATTTTATTGGAGTATAAGTTTTCAAAATAATTTCTAATTATCCTCTGTATTTCTGTAGTGTCTGTTGTGATATTACCTTTTTTTATCACATGTGCTGGTAATTTGAGTTTTCTTTTCCCTTCTCTTTGTTAGCATAGCTAAGGGTCTGCCAATTTTATTTATTTTTTCAAAGAACCAACTTTTTGTTGTTTTGTCAATTTTTCAATTATTTCTTTTGGTTTCGATTTCATTGATTTCAGCTCTAATTTTAATTATTTCTTGCTTCTACTGCTTTTGCTGTTGATTTGTTCTTCTTTTTCTGGGGCTTTGAGATATAATGTGAAGTCATTTATTTGTTGACTTTTTCTTCTTTTAAGGAATGAACTCCATGCAATGAACTTTTCTCTTAGTACTGCTTTCATAGTGTCTCAGAGATTTTGATGTGTTGTGTTTATGTTCTCATATATCTCTAAGAATTTTTAATCTCCTCCTTGATATCTTCTGTAACCCATTGTTCATTCAGTAGCATATTGTTTAGTCCCCAGGTGGTGGAGTAATTTTTATTTTTTCATTGATTTCCAATTTCATTCCAGTATGATCTGATAAAATGCATAGTATTTTTTGTATTTGCTACGAGTTGCTCTGTGGCATAGTATATGATCTCTTTTAGAGAAGGATCCATGTGCTGGTGAGAAGAAAGTGTATTTGCTCGTTGAAGGATGAAGTATTCTGTATATGTCAGTTAAGTCTAAGTTACTGATTGTATTATTGAGTTCTATAGTTTCTTTATTAAACTTTTGTTTGGAAAATCTATCCAGTGGTGAGAGAGATGTGTTAAAGTCACCCAAGATTACTGTGTTGTGGTCAGTCTGACTCTTGAACTTGAGAAGAATTTGTTTGATAAACATAGATGCTCCATTGTTTGGGGCATATATATTTATGATTGTTATGTCTTGTTGGTGTATGGTTCCCTTGAGCTGTATGTAATTTCCACCTTTATCTCTCTTGATTAACCTTGGCTTGAAGTTTACTTTATTTGTTATGGAGATGGAAACTCCTGCTTGCTTCCACAGTCCATATGAATGGTATGATTTTTCCCGACCTTTTACCTTCAGTCTGTATTTGTCTTTTCCTATCAGATCAGTCTCCTGGAGGCAGCATATTGTTGAGTATTTTTTTTAAATCCAATCTGGTAGCCTATGCCTTTGATTGGTGAGTTTAAGCCATTAACATTCAGAGTTATTATTGAGACATGGTTTGTATTCTCAGCCATATTTGTTTATTTTTGTTATTTAACTTGACTTAGTTTTCTTCTTTGATTAGTTTTTCCTTTAGGGTACTACCTCCCTCTGTTGATTTTCATTATTGTTTTTTGTTTCCTCTACATGGAATATTTTTCCAAGGATGTTTTATAGTGATGTTTTTCTAGCTATAAATTCTTTTAACTTTTGCTTATCAGGGAAGGTTTTTATTTCATCTTCAAATCTAAAGCTTAATTTTGCTGGATACTAGATTTTGGTTGGCACCCATTTTCTTTCAGAACTTGATATATATTGTTCCAGGATCTTCTAGCTTTCAGGGTCTGTGTTAAAAAATCTGCCATTATCCTACTTGGGTTTCCCATATATATAATTTGATTCCTTTCTCTCGTGGCTTTTAAAATTCTCTACTCATTCTATATGTTGGGCATTTTTGTTATAATGTGCCTTGGTGCGGATCTGTTATGATTTTGTACATTCAGCATCCTGTAGGCTTCTTGAATTTGGGTTTCCAATTCATTCTTCATGTTTGGAAAGTTTTCTGATATTATTTCATTGTATAGATTGTTCATTCCTTTGGTTTGGACATCTATGCCTTCCTCTATGCCAATAACTATTAAATTTGGTCTTTTGATGCTATCCCATATTTCTTGAATGTTCTGCTCATGGTTTCTTACCATTATCACTATGTGGGTCTATGTTCTTTTCAAGATTGTATATTTTATCTTCCTCGTCTGATGTCCTATCTTCCAAGTAGTCTACTCTGTTGGTGATGCTTTCATTTGAGCTTTTAATTTGGTTTACTGTTTCTTTGATTTAAATGATTTCTTTTTAGTTCTTTTTTTAGAACCTCTATCTCCCTGTTGAGGTTATCTTTTGCTTCTTATATTTGTTTATGTAGCTCCTTGTCGAAGTGATCTTTCACTGCCTGTATTTGCTCTTTTATAACTTCCTTGAGTTCACAGAACATTTTAAACATGTACATCCTGAACTCCTTCTTTGTAATTTCTCCAGCTGTGACTGCCAATGATTCTAATGATGTGGTATCTTGATTTGTTTGGGGCACTTTCTTCCCTTGTCTTTTCATGTTGCTCATGTGTCTTCCTTTCCAGCTCTGTAGGGTTCCAAGATCTCTCATGACCAGATCTCTCATCCGATCTGGGAGCTGCTCCCACCAAATATGGTGAGAAAGGTGAACCAGGATGGAGGCAGTTTGCTTCCAGTGCCAGGGTGTCTGATGAGGTCGGGGGAAGCAGGCAATGGCATTGTGCTCTCCTCAAAAAATTAAAAATAGAAGTGCCATCTGATCCAGCAATTCCACTACTGAGTGTATACCCCCCCCCAAAATTAAATCAGTATATAAAAAAGATACCTTAAGTCACAGTAATTATTGCAGCATTATTCACCATAACCAAGATAGGGAATCAGTGTAAGTATCCATTAATGGATGAGTGGCTAAAGACTATAACACACACACACACACACACACTAGGACACTAGTTTGTCATAAGAAGCAAGAAATTCTGTCATTTGGGACAATGTGGATGAATCTGGGGGACATTATGTTAAGTTAAATAAACCAAACACAAAAAGATAAATATCGCATAACCTCAATCATGTGGAATATAAAAAAGTTAATTTCACTGAGTTGAGACAAGGAATAATGGTTACCAAAGCCTGGAGGATGTAGTGGGCAGAGAGGATTAGGAAGAAGTTTGTAAATGGGTACCTTATTACAGTTAGAAGGAATAAGTTCTGATGTTATGTTGCCACACACAGGTGACTATAGTTAACAACAATGGATGTGTATTTAAAAAAATTTAGAAAAGAGTATTTTGAATGTTCTCACCCCAACAAGTGATACAGTTTAAGAGGAAAGATATGCTCAATATCCTGATCAGTGTACAATACATATATGTTGCATACATGTTGAAATATCACATGGTACCTCATAAAGTGTACAGTTACTATGTATCAATCAAAAATAAAACTTAATAATAGAAGAACTTTTTTAAATACAGGAAAGACTGCTGAAGGTCTTCTGCAATAGCTTTTCCTGTGATAAGGAACAGATGCATCTGGTTTTATCTATTTCTGATCTTGAACCAAGATGCCATAGCAGCCACCCTGTGTCCATGAGGACATAGACATGACAATAGAACTGCAGGTGCAATGACTGAGACATAGATGAACTGCTAACCCCATGCCAGCAGCTGCTTGCTATCAGACTTCACAGTAGGTAAGAAACACAAGATCTTACATAAGACATTGTATGTCAAGTTATCAAGGAATGTTGGTAAATGCATTCCTGAGCCCACCATCTGGGCTTATCTGACACATTTTCTAGATCTTGGTCAGGGCAGGACAAGGTCAGGAGCAGATTCACATCCTCCAAGCTGCCAGGGGTACAGTGCAACTGTAAGGGCTGCAGTCTCTAGGTACTTACCTCATTCCAAGGCTGAGAGCAGAAGTTTCTTATTTTCCTAATTGCCTCTTCCTGAGAGACCTTTTCTGATGTCAAGTTAAAAAAATTCATCACAAAGTAGAAAGCTGAAAATGCCTATAAGAGAAAATTGCAGACTTTTAGGTTCTGCCCAACACATAGGAACACTGACTTGATCCCTCTGGGAGCTCATTTTTGGTTCATAGAAGAGCAAAGATGCCATTTGCAAGGCATTCCTGCTGCAAACAAGCCATATGCTTCAATCCTAGCTAAAATAAACCCAATGACAGTTTCTTAAGATAAATTATTTTTTAAAAATCATATACATACATAATATTTATCTAATTTAACAAAAATAACTATGTGCATATTACCATTTTTAAGAATTTTCCTTTTCTTTTCCTTCTTTCTTTGCTTTTTCTTTGACTTCTTTTTTTTTTAGCTTGATTTTGCTTCCATTTCTAGTCTAAACAGTAATCCACTAATGTAACAACATTCCACTTTTATCAGGTTTCCAGGGAAACAAAATCAGAAAGTTTACACAAAGCTAAATTTGTCCATGAAGAAATAAAAAAGGTTTTGTTGAATCACTTTCCAAAGATCAAATGAAAACACATTGACAGTACTTTCAAATATAAATTAAATGATGCATTTGTAGCCAGGGGAAAAAAAGAAACAGACCTCATAGTTTTTGAAATCCTGTCTCAAACTACTTGCCATGTCCCCACTCTCTTCCTCATCCTAACTTGATTACTCAACTCTAAGTTGTTTTCTCTAACAAAATCAGAAAGCTAACACAAAGCCAAATTTATCAATAAAGGAATAAAAGGGGTTTTGTTAAATCATTTTCCAAAGGTCAAATCAAAACATATTGATAGTATGACATATCTGCTTCCATTACTGAGTAGGAGGTTGGCTCTGCCCTGGCAAGAATAATTTTAGAGGTAGGGGCAGTATCAATTTTAGGTATTCTGTCTCTCACTTATGTGTAGGAATCTGCCATGCATACTTCCAAATAGATTTGGTTCCTGATATGGGTGGAAGCATTCACCCCTAACCACAGTCTTCCTTAGACTCACAGTTTGATTTTAATATATATTTTCTATGTGTTTTTTGGTGTATGTTAAGGGATTATAAACTGGGGATCATATATATAACTCAAAAGATTAAGAGGCATTTATTTTTTTATTTTTTATTTTTTGGTATCAGGGATTTAAACCAGGGCCACTGAACCACATCCCTAGCCCTTTTTTATTTTGAGACAGGGTCTTGCTAAGTTGCTTAGGGCCTAAGTTGCTAAAGGTGGCTTTGAACTTGTGATCCTCCTCTGCCTCAGGCTCCCAAGCTGCTGGGATTACAAGTGTATATCACCACACCGAGATATTTTTTTTTTTATTTTTTAAGGATGTCTTTCAAATTATATTCAGAATTACTGATCTACCTTCACATGTCTACTTTTCTGCTTGGAAGAGTGTTAGCTTTCATCAGACAGATTCTCACAACAGTCCTGTGATCTTGAAGACATTATGCGAAGTGAAAAAAAGTCAGTCACAAATGTACAGATATTGCATGATTCCATTTATATGATGGCATTTGGCATAGTGAAATTCATTCCGAAAGCAGAATAGTGGCAGCAGAAGCTGAGCAGGATGAGGAAGAGGAAGGGGATGTTTTATTTAATGGATACAGAGCTTAATTTTGAGAAGATGAAAAAGTTCTGGTGCTAGGTAGTGAAGATGATTGTACAACAATGTGCAAGTGCTTACTGCCACAGAATTGTACACTTGAAAATAGTTGTAATACTTACCAAATAGTTAAAATGGTAAATATTACATTGTGAATATTTCATCACACATACCACATACAAAATAAAAGTAAAAGAGAAAAATGGCTGGTTCAGACAGCCTCATTATTTTGCTACTAGGTCCTGCCTTGGATGTGCAGAGTATAGAATCAAATAGAATCAAATATGCAATATACAATAATATAATAATGCCATTATGTAGGAATAGAAAATACAATAAATATAGTCTCATGATTAAAAATACCTGAGTCAAATTTAAAGCAATGATTAAATTGCTTCTTTTTATATTTTTTAAATGTTCTGTGATAATTATGTTACTTTTATATTTCCTCCAAAACCAATAAGGTATTTCCTGTAGTCACAGTAGAAATCCAGCCTTAGGTTCAAGAGCAAATCCTAATGGTGAACTGGGATATGTTCATTTAGGCAGTTGTGCAGCAGAATAAGATCACTTACTCTCTTCCTTTGCTCTGGGACAAGTTCATTTACATTCGTGTTCATTTACTTTTTCATTCCATCTACCTGACAACCTTCACTGAAAGTCTTCATGTGATGCAGCTTAAGTGGTAGTTTTCTTTTCTGTATATGTTCTTCAGAAACCCACCAGATATTGCATTAATACCTAAGACAACCTCAGCCTCATAAATCCCTGGGAAAAGTTTCTTCTATAATGAATTATTGTTTGCACAAACATGGGTTGGTACTACCCCCCCTCAAATAATGTGCTGATGGGATGGGACGGGATGGTAGTGCTTAGGGTATTTTTTCCTTCTTAAATGTATCTTGTATTATAAAAAAATCAACCTGATCCTATGCTTAGAGTAAGACTTTGAGGACTCAAGCCATTCAATATCTTTTGCCAGAATGGACTTAAAGCTAATTCTTTTTTTTTTTTTTTTTTGGTGGAGGGCAGGGGTGGGTACTAGGGATTAAACTTAGGGGCATTTAGCCACTAAGCCTCATCCCAGACCTATTTTGTATTTTATTTAGAAGCAGCATATCACTGAGTTGCTTAGTGCTGAGACTGGCTTTGAACTTGGGATCCTTCTGCCTCAGATTCCCAAGTCACTGAGATTATAGACATGGGCCGCTGCACCCGGCTAAAGCTAATTCTTGAAGGAACTGCTTGCAGCCTTATTTTTCTCATTTACTTCAATGAGGCTTAAGAGCTAAATACACATACATGTATTCAGTTGACCTTTGAACAACACAAATTTAAACTGCATGGGTCCAATCATAAGTAAATTTTCTTTTTATATTTGAGATAATTTGAAAATACCTCAGCCCCAGCCCAAGGGAACTTTTTCTTTTAAAATTATTTTTACCACTTCATAATAGTTTATATATATATATAAATAATAGTTATATATAACATTAGGATTCATTTTCACACGTTATACATGCATGGAAGATGATTTGTTCCAAATCAGTCCTCAGAACTTCTAAAGAACTTCAGTGTGGCGAGAGGACTGCTAGGAGAAAGAGCTAAGCTCTGTCAGCGCCTCCCTGATGCTAGGGCCCACTTGACATCTGCTGCAGTGGAGTTCTGAGCTGACAGTGACACGCAAGAGCTGAACATGAAAACTTCAGGATTTTTGTGATGTAGTTCATGTCAGTTTGGGAGGCAGAAATAGACTGGGATGGGAATATTTACACTATGGAAATTGGCAAAAGGTACAAATCAGCTCTCCATCCCCAGTAACCACTTGTCCAGCATATCCATTGCTCATAAGCAACTGCCAATTAAACAGGGAATATAGTTCCTAATTTAAAAAAATATATATATTTACAAAGAGGACCGCTTCCCCCCCAAAAAATATCTGAAATGGAAAAAAATTTCCAAAACATGGGTAAGTATCAGACAGTGACCCTGAGGGATGTATCCAGAGAAGAAACAGGCTATGCAGAGGGAGACAATGAGCTAATCCAAGGGGGCTACCAAATAAAGGTTTAGAAGTCAGAACAATCTCAACAAGAGACCAAGAAAACAAACATAAAAGCCGCTAGGGGGAGCTCAAGGGCCCACCACCTTTTCCAGCCATTACTTCTCCCTACCTGGATTGCAGAAATCACATTCAGAGGCAAAAAATTCCATTCCCTCAAGGAAGAAGGGTTTGCTCTATGTTGAAGGCAGGAATTAAGCCATGTTTCCCAGGAGGCAAAGTGTTCAGAGACATTAAAACGTCAACTCCTTAAAGAGGGTATGTTCCTTTTCCTTTACATTTACTTCCTAGCAGTGACTGGAATTAAACAGGCCCTTGGCTGTCTCCAGCTGCCCTCACCACTTGCCTTCCTCTTGTGGTACCCTCCTTCCTCCTCCAGAAGTTTGATTCAGGCAAAGGAGGACCCTGGCCCAAGAAATCCCATGGTGGGCAACCAATGCCAGCTCAGTTACAGAGTATCCAAATGAGGTTCTAGTTTGTTCTGAACTGGAGGTTGGAGCCAACTAATAACCAAAGCTATTGCTCTGCCAGTGGTTTTCCTGTGATGTACTTTCCTCAGGATTCTGGAGAGGGAAGCTGTGGTTGGGCCATGATTAAAGTAAGCCTGGATCCATGGCACTACCTCCTGCTGCTTTCCCAGAGACCAAAGGAATGAGGAGCTCAAAAGTTTCCCAAAAAGCCAAGACTTAAGTCAGGTCTGGGTACAATCAGTCCTGTGCTGTCTCCAGGGAGCTCTTTCTGTGACACTTATAAGAAAGTCTCTTATATTCTATAAACTTCAACCAAAATCCTTCTAGCCAATATACCTCATCATTTCACAAACTTACCTCAAAATTTCCCTGGATTGGTGGCAAGTAAATCCCATTGAAGGCACACTGAGAGTAAGGGCAGTCACCAGTGTTGAAGAGCTCAAGAATGCTTTGCTGGCATTGTTCATAGTTTCCAGTACCCTGGATTTGAAACTCATCAAATGGCAGAGTCCTCTTAAATTTCTTGGTGCAAGGGGTCTTGTAAAGGTCACTTACGTTCACAACCTTCTTATACCCCGTGTGAAAGCATGGGTCCCTGAGGCTTCTATCACTTGACACCTGAATGAAAAAAATCACTTGAAGGAATCCTGTGAATGTTGGGGTACAAAAGCCACAATCTGACATCATTATTGTGTAGGCATAGTAGAAAATGATAGCACATAGAACTGGCATCATTATATCTCTCCCTGAGTTTTTTACCAATAAAAATAAGTGTTAAAAAAAAGTTTCTATTGCATGCACCAGAAGTGGTACCAGATGTGACTGTACCTGGGGAATTTATAGGATGCTGATATTGTTAAAGCTGGACCCAGTAATGTCATTAGCTGGGAATGCCTTGGAGTTCTTAGGCCTAAATTATATATGTTGGAAGAAGATTCCCCAGGGAAATTCTCAAGACTCCCAAAAATTGAGCCTGAGGCTCTTTACCTCCCTAAGCAGAGAATCAGAAACTCCAAAAGGTGGAACATGTGTTAGGTCTTTTAAACCAACAGAATCCAGTGATTTTTTTTAATCTTTATTTTATTTATTTATGTATGGTGCTGAGAATCAAACCCAGTGCCTCACACATGGTAGGCAAGTGCTCTACCACTGAACCCCAGCCCTAGCCCAAATCCAATGATTTTTAACCTTCAACCCCACAGAGAAGAAATTGGGTGGCTGTGGATAAGAAATTTAGTGGAACTCTGAGGCTCAATGGGCTATACTCAGTGGCATCTACTCTTCTTACTGATAGTCTTCTTACTGATAGCAGTTTTGAGAATCAGAGAGTGCTTTGGGGGAAAATAGAGAACTGGTTGTTCTTTCAACAAAGACAGAGACCAGCTGGATATGACAACCTTGCTCTGTGTTTATTTGTCAGGGTGTGCCTGGTACTCTACTGATGTGGAGCATTTAACTTTTCTTGCCTTCAAAAATACAAAAAGCATAAGGTAATAAGATTTGATGTGTTGATTAATAAATTCTGTGTTTTTCCTGAAGTGTTTTTTTCTCTTCCTCTCCAGGTCATTCCAAACAACCCTGTTTTCTGTACTTTGTAGAAAAGGGAAATAAAAAATGGCATAGAAGACCATTTGCTTATAAATTGCAACAACCTACCCCTGAATGATACTCTAGCATGCAGCTTTCATTACCAATCCTTCAGGGGTGAGAAATTAATTGCTAAGGAAAAAAATGTGTGGTTTCCTTGGAGATAGTGCAGTAAACAAACACAGGAGGGGATGTCTGGATGGAAGAATTCATAGGGGTCCACCAGATGTAGCTTGGTATCCTGCCTGAAAGGGTTTGGAAAGTACAATAACCAACTTCAGACCAATTACAGAATTAGAAAGAGAAAATAACAGGATGTGAAGGATGGAGGACCAGATGTGGAAAGGGCAGGTCTGAATTCAGTTACACTTGCCTGAATGTCCTTGGCCAGTTTCTGCCAGAGTGCTTGATCCTTCCCATAGCACAAGAAGCTATGTGTGTATACATAGTAGTCCTTGCCATACAGGCGAAATTGCAGAGAGTTTTCTGGGGACTCCATAGTGTGGTTTTCAGGCACAAAAGTAATTTGTGTAGAGGCGCCCCCAAGGTCCAAAGCTCCAAATGTTTTCTCATGATTCATCTTTTCTGAGATCCCGCTGAACCAACCTGAGTTCTAAAAAAGAGGACAGTCAACAGTGCTAAAGGTGTTTGGACACCCAACTTTTCATCATGTTTCTTAGAGTCAGGGAATTTCTAAAGCAGAGAAGCAGGGGCAGAAAGGTGAGGCAAAGGGCATTAGAGGTTCCTGAGTCTGCACCAGATCAACAACAAAAGAGACGGGCTTTGAGGACATGCACACACTGCTGTGACATAGAAGGAGTATAACAACTGCTACAAACAAGGGGTCTAGGACCAGGCCAACTCAAGTTCATCTGCCCACTCAGTCAGCTATTATCATGTGACCATGAGCACAATCATTACCCTCATTAGGCATCACCACCCACCTCTAAAATGGCAGAGTCCTCTTAAATTTCTTGGTGCAAGGGGTCTTGTAAAGACCTCAGACTGTCGTTTGAGGATGAATTCTCTCATCACAAGTAAGTGCTAGCACAGCACACAGCAATCAGCACTAGGCAAGTACTAACTGCTCTTACTTTTAATGATAGACTTTCTTTGCCTCTGACTCCCAGAGATGAAGACTTCCCTAAGGAAGGTCTTGATAGGCAGCTATTCCTCCAGTAATTCTTACAAACATGGGAATAAATTTATGGCACTCTTTCATCCATCATTCACTCTGGATGAAATATTGCCTGAGAAAGCAAGGTCATAGACCCCCATGGAGTCACTTCCATGGGTGATGTGAGATGATCACCTGAAAGAAACTGCCAAGCAGATAGTTGATAGTAATCCAGCCATAGGCACCTTCCTCTTGGCCAGTGATGATCGTGGCACCCTGGAAGTTAAAGGGGTAGGTGCTGAGGGTCCTTATCACTGCATCAATGACCCTGTCTGCCAGTTGTTCACTTTCCATCCTACACCAAAGAAGAGGTGAGGTTATCATCTTGGTCTTAATAACTACACCTACCCATTCCCACTATAGTTTCCACATAATGCTGAAAGAAACAAACCAAAACATCCTGGAGTAAGTGGAGAACGGGAATCCCCACACACGGCTCACAGAAGAACTCTACTTGAGGACAAGGCTGAGCTAATCTTTTTGTCCCCTCTTACCTAATTCAAATCTCTCCAATCCTTGAGTAGGTTAGTCTTCCTAAAAAACATCTTTGCTCTTTTGTTCCCTGGTTCAAAAAATAAAATGTTCTAAAAAGATTGTGGTCATGGTAGTTGGGTATTTTGTCATCTCCATGCCTAGAGCTGATGTTTGTGATATTAGTTCCTATAATATCTAAATAAAATTATTGTGTGACTCCTAGTTGGTTACACAAGTTAGTCTGTACTTGAGGTTTTCAATTTGGACTGTGGTAGAAAGCAGGTGGCAAGTCACCTGGAACATAGCCAACTTCTACTGCTTCCAAACTGGGAAATACCTTCCTCATACTATCACCAGTTCTTGGGTCCATTTGAGACCTAAGAAAGGAGTTTTCCAGGGTTGTCATAATGAAGATGAGATGCACCAATTTCTAAGAGCTAGGCTAAGCAACACTGAGAGCCTCCCGGTGAGAGGATGTACCTTCTAACTCTAACCTCTCATCTGAATGCCTCCCATACCCACTACCTGCCTCCTTTACCCTTGCTTCCCTCCACTGCAATCTATCTTCTTTACCAGCGTCACCAATTGTGTAACTTTTTTAAGTGAGTTTCCACTGTCTTCAAGATAAACTCTAAATTTCATATGGTCTACAAGGCCTTCTCAGAATCCCATTCACAACTCTGGCTCTGTCCCTTACCAGGCAGACTTGGGACCTTGGGCGTTACTCAACATTTGTGAGCCACAGCTTCCTTATCTGGTTAATAAACAGTTAATCATATCCTCTACTTCATACTGCTGTTTTGGTGATTACATTAAACAATGTATATCATGAATTTAGTATTCTTCTAAGAATACAGCAAGTGCTCAATAAATATTAGCTTCTACTATTATTATTTTACAACATGCACCCTGTCTCCTGTCTTTGCAGAGCTACTAACAGACCTGTGAATATGCCCTATTGCCCCACCACTGCACATCCTAGAACAAACTCCACACCAACTGCATCAAGTTAGCAACTTTGCCCTGCCTCTTCATTGCTGTATCACAGCTCTTAGAATGTGCCTGACACACAATAGGTGTTGAATAACAGTGGGTTACTGAACATGTGCTATCACTTGGTCTATAACACCCTTCCCTCACCCGACAAGTCCTCTTTTGTGACTCAGCTCATATATCTCCTGTTTCTGAGGGCCTTTCATCCTGAGCAGGACAAATGCTCCCACAGGAGCTCTGAGCATTCCTCTGTAAAAGAAGTGATCACACTGGGTGGAACTATTTCCTTGGGGCTGAGTCACCTTCATCCATGTTCTGGACAAAGTAGGCACTCATGAGCGATGAATGAACAAGTAAACAAATAATGCAACTAGGTGACCAAGTGTTGAACAATAAAGTGCTTGTTATAAATGTCTTGGGACATCTGTGGGTCTCCTCTAGTCTGCCTACACCCAGATATTGATTGACTAATTCTGTGTCTCCAAATCTCAGAGCACATAGGCTCAGTCTTTCTCTCTGTGTGTCTTTTCCCACTTGAGTTTACAATGGGCAAATGGGCAAGGCTTTTTTTGAGAAGTGGTCTCTTTAATTTCCTCAATATCACCTCATACATCCTCTCTCAGCATCCTTAGTAGCTCGGATTTCAGGCACATACCACATGGCCGATGCAAAGCTTCTTTACATACTCAAAATCTTAATATATATATACTAGGTTTGGGGAGTTTTACTCACTTATTGAAATTTTCTTTCTTTAGAATGTGTAGCATTTGGTGTGCTAGGGAAGTGTGGTTATCTCTTATAATTTCAGGGGCTCTGGTGCTGCCTCTCTGAACTCTATATGCTGCCATACCTGAGCAACCGCATGCCTGCTGTGGCTCCCAGGTAAACAGGTGTCTCATGGTGCTTGGACACTGGAATCACGTCCCTGGTCTTTTCCATGCATTCAGCCAGGTAGTCACCTATTTCCTGTAATTTCTGAGCATATTTTGAGATTCCAGGACCTACGGAAAGATATAGCAGAGGATAATCATTTTTTAAAAAATATATAGGACATACCTTGACAATATCAGAGAAAATATAGTATTGCTGTGAAAATACAAGAAAAAAATCAATTTCCTGATGTGATATATATTAAGTTACTATACATAGAGGGTAACTCACTGGACTTAACATTGTTATGATTTAATTTTCAAATGTGGAGGCAAATCCGTCTGGTGCTTGATAATTTTGCCACTGGATAGTACAATTTCAAGTAATTGTATAATGTTGTCTCAGAATTTGATGTGGATCTTACAGTGTGCTTCTCTATTAGCTACTTCTGTATGATTCTTCCACAAAATTATAATTAGCAACATTAGTTCCTAGAATACCTAAATAAAAATTATATTTATAGCAAAAGTTAAATTAAGCACCAGACATACTTGCTTCTAGTGAAAAGATAGAAGCTGCTACTGGCTATGTGATCAAGGGAAGTGCCTAAAATTTCTGAGGTGGGTTTTTTTTCCTTCATTAGCAAAAGAAGGAATAGAATCCTTGATTCTTCAGTGACTTTCCCACTCCAATACTCTGCTTCCCTAGTAAGACTTTTCCTCTAGTTTTAGAGTGAAAATGACTACTGCTATGGAGAGGATGAAGATTCCTGAAGCTTTTAAAAGTTAACACTCAATATTTTCATCTCACATTAAGATAAATGTCACACTATTAGTACATCATTGCAAGTATTTGATTTAAAGATAATTATTCAAATAAGTTAAGCAGATCTCATTCACAGGTTTTAAAACAGCTAATTTATTTAACTTTAATGAGAAAATTAGCTCTAAATTACCAGCTTTTTGCATTCAGAAAACCAGGACTTAGTATTTCTTTCTCTCTTACTCTCTCTCTCTCTCTCTCTCTCTCTCTCTTTCTCTCTCTGGAGAGGGGGAAAATACTGTATTTGTTAGGTCAAATATTCATGCACTCATGGGATGAGCCTCAGAAAACATATATCTGTTAGATTAAAAAAAGCACCACTTTTGTAAGAATGGAAGGCATTGAATTAAAATGAGGAATCTGGACTTTAAGAAATTAGAGGAAATATTGTCTCAGAATTGATGGGGCCAATGTCTTAGAACATCTAGCCACTTGGTATAAGGATTTTGTTTCCTGGAAACATGCCCTAGTACTTTCTTGACAAATTATGAAAATTAGTGAACTCCACAAGCCATCAGGCTAAAAGTCAATTACCTTCTAGGATCCAGGGTTCCTGTCTGACTGAAAACTAACAGTAGGTTCTTGCTTAAAAGGCCTAAAGAGATAAAAGAGAGATTCTGGTATGACATGGTAATTTCTAGTGCCTGATGGGGTACTGGGTGGAGAGAGGGCAGAAAGCCAAAGCTTCCTTGGATCAGAGCCTTAAAAGAAAACTGACTAGAAACACACACACACACACACACACACTGTAATGCAGTGGTTCAGAGCAGCAGGAATCCTAGAGCATGGTGATACCTAGATTCCTGTCCTAGTCCTATTGCTACTTGCAAGGCACTAATCTTCTCTGTAAAAAAAACAGAGAAGAAAACTCTGTAAACACTCTCTAGATAGGAAAGAGGGGTGGAAAGGGGAGGGAGGGGCAGGGGGTTAGCAAGGATGGTGAAATGTGATGGACATCATTATCCAAAGTACATGTATAAAGACATGAATTTGTGTCAACATACTTTATATACAATCAGAGATATGAAAAATTGTGCTGTATATGTGTAATAAGAATTGTAATGCATTCCACTGTCATTTATTTTTTAAAAAAATCAATAAAAAAATTTAAAAAGGCTCTGTAAAAGAAACAAGATTTAAAAGATCCTTGAGATCCCTAAAAGTCTATGATCTGGTCTCTCCTGTGCTGAAGGCCTGTCAATATTTCTTCCAACCTGTAGATTAAAGTGCAAAGATTAACAGAACAGCAATTCTTTGGACCAGCACCTTCTGCATCACCTGGAAACTTGTTAGAAATACAAATTTTCAGGCTTTCTTCCAGATCTGCTGACACTGAAGTTCTGCGTATAGGGCTGTGCATCTCTGTTTTAAAAGCCCTTCAGGTGGTTATGATACACTTTCAAATCGGGAACCACTAAGATGTGGGTTTGAAGTCAGGCAGGCGTTAGTTCGAATCCCAGCTTCTTACTAGTTCAAGTAACCTTAAACAAGTAGTATGTGACCTCGCTCAATCTCAGTGCCCTCATTTTTTAAAAATTACTTTTTATTCTAATTTGTTACATATGACAGCAGAATGCATTACAACTCATATTATACATTTAGAGGACAATTTTTCATATCTCTGGTTGTCCACAAATTAGAGTCACACCATTCGTGTCTTCAATCCAGTCCCTTCGTTTTTTAAAAATGGAAAATAAACTAAAGGAAAAACTAATCAGAGAAGAAATCAAGTCAAGTTAAATACCAAATATAAACAAAAATGGCTGAGAATATAAATCATGTTTCAATAATAACCCTGGATGTTAATGGCCTAAACTCACCAATCAAAAGTCATAGACCAGCAGATTGGATAAAAAAAAAAAAAAAGAGCCAATAATATGCTGCCTCCAAGAGACACATCTCATAGGAAAAGACATCCACAGACTGAAGGTGAAAGGTTGGGAAAAATAATACCACTCACATGGACTGTGGAAGCAAGCAGGGGTTTCCATCCTCATATCAAATAAAGTAGACTTGAAGCCAAAGTCAATTAACAGGGGATAAAGAAGGACTTACTGCTCAAGGGAACATACTGCTCAAGGGAACCATATACCAACAAGATTTAACAATTATAAATATATATGCCCCAAACAATGGAGAATCTATGTTCATCAAACAAACTCTTCTCAAGTTCAAGAGTCAAATAGACAACAACATAATAATTTTGGGTGACTTCAACACACCTCTTTCACCACTGGAGAGATCTTCCAAACAAAAGCTGAACAAAGAAACTATAGAACTCTATAACATAATCAATAACTTAGACTTAACAGTCATATATAGAATATTTCATCCTTCAATGAGCAAATACACTTTCTTTTCAGCAGCACATGGATCCTTCTCTAAAATAGAACATATACTATGCCACAAAGCAACTCTTAGCATATATAAGAAAGTAGAGATACTACCCTGCATTCTATCAGACCATAATGGAATAAAATTAGAAATCAATGATAAAATAAGAAATTAAAGCTACTCCAATACCTGGAGACTAAATAATACCACTGAATAAACAATGGGTTGCAGAAGACATCAGGAGGAGATTAAAAAATGTCTAGATGTGAATGAGAACACAGAAACAACATATCGAAATCTCTGGGACACCAAGAAGGCAGTTCTAAGAGAAAAGTTCATTGCATGGAGTTCATTCCTTAAAAGAAAAAGTCAACAAACAAATGACTAAACATTACATCTCAAAGTCCTAGAAGAAGAAGAACAAATCTACACTCAAAGCAGTAGAAGACAGGAAATAATTAAAATCAGAGCTGAAATCAATGAAATTGAAACAAAACAATTGAAAAAAATTGACAAAACAAAAAGTTGGTTCTTTGAAAAAATAAGTAAAATTGACAGACCCTTGGCCATGTTAACAAAGAGAAGGAGAGAAAAAACTCAAATTACTAACATACATGATGAAAAAGGAAATATCACCACAGACACAGAAGATAATTAGAAATTATTTAGAAAACTTGTACTCCAATAAAATAGAAAATATCAAAGGCATCAACAAACTTCTATAGTCATATGATTTTCCCAAATTGAATAAGGGTAATATACACAATTTAAACAGGCCAATATCAGGTGATAAAATAAAAGACGCCATTAGAAGCCTACCAACCAAAAAAAGCCCAAGACCGGATACATACACAGCTGAATTCTATAAGACCTATAAGGAGAACTAATACCAATACTCTTCAATTTATTTCAGAAAATGGAAAAAGAGGCAGCACTTCCAAACTCATTCTATGAAGCCAATATCACCCTGATTCCAAAACCACATCAAAGAAAGAAAACTTCAGATCAATATCTCTAATGAACATAAATGCAAAAATTCTCAAAATTCTGGCAAATTGAATACAAAAACATATCAAAAAAATTGTATACCAGGATGTGGTTGTGGTTCAGTGGTGGAGCACTTACCTAGCATGTGTGAAGCACTGGGTTTGATTCTCAGCATCACATATAAATAAATAAAATAAAGGTCCAACAACAACAAAAATTTAAAAAAAAAAAGATAGTGCACCACGATCAAGTGGGGTTCATTCCAGGGATGTAAGGTTGGTTTAACATATGGAAATCAATAAATGTAATCCATCACATCAATAGACTAAAAGATAAGAATCATATGATCATCTCAATAGATGCAGAAAAAGCATTAGACAAAATACAGCATCCCTTCATGTTCAAAACACTAGAAAAACTAGGGATAACAGGAACATATCTCAACATTATGAAGGATATCTACACTAAGTCCCAGGCCAAAATCATTCTAAATGGAGAAGAATTGAAAGCATTCCCCCGAAAAACTGGAACAAGAGAGGGATGCCCTCTTTCACCACTTCTATTTATCATAGTTCTTGAAACACTGGCCAGAAATTAGACAGAAGAAAGAAATTAAAGGGATATGGATAGGAAAAGAAGAACTCAAATTAGCATATTTGCGAACAATATGATTCTATATCTAGAAGACCAAAAAAATTCCACAAGAAGACTTCTAGAACTAGTAAATTAATTCAGCAAAGTAGCAGGATATAAAATCAACACCCATAAACCCCTTAAAAACAGCATACTGATCATGGCATTTGCAGGGAAATGAATGGCATTAGAGAAGATTATGCTAATCCCAAAAAAACAAATGCTGAATGTCTTCTCTGATATAAGGGGGGTGATTCAAAATGGAGTTGGGAGGGAGAGCGAGGGAGGAAGTTTACCTCTAGATAGGGAATAGGGGTGGGAGGGAAAGGGAGGGAGATTGGGAATAGAAGGATAGTGGAAGGAGACGGTCATCATTATAAAAAAATTCATGTATGAAGATGTGAATTTGGTGTCAACATACCTTATATACAAACAGAGGTTTGATAAATTGTGGTATAAATGTGTATTAAGAATTGCAATGCAAAAAAATTATGAATGTAATGCACTCCTCTATTGTGATGTATGTAAGAAATAATAAAAATAATTAATTAATTAATTTTTAAAAACCAGCATACTGTAGGGACACAGCCACATCAATATTTATAGCAGCACAGTTCACAATAGCTAAACTGGAACCAATCTAGATGCCCTTAAATAGATGAATGGATAAAAAAATGTGGTATACACACACACACACACACACATACACATATACATTCACACAATGGAATATTATTCAGCATTAAAAGAGAATAAAATCATGGCATTTGCAGGTAAATGGATATATCTGGAGAATATTATGCTTTAGCATAATCCCAAAAAATCAAATGCTGATTATTTCTCTGACATAAGGATACTGATTCATAATATGCTGCAGTGTGGTGGGGGCAGAATGGGAGGATTAAATGAACTCTAGCTAGGGCAAAGGGGAAAGAGGAGGGAGGAGAAGGGAGGGGACTTAGGGGTAGGAAAGACAGTGGAAAGCGATGGTCATCATTACCTTTAGTACATGTATAAAGACACAAAGGATGTGACTTTACTTTGTGTACCACCAGAGATAGGAAAAATTGTGCTCTATATGTGTAATATGAATTGTAATGCATTCTGTTGTCATATATAACGATTTAAAATAAATAAATGAAAGTGCAAAAAAAATAGGATATAATACCTACCTCAGCAGGAAGATATAGGATGACATGAAATAAAAAATGTTTAGTTCTTGGTCAGTGCAAGACACACAGAAGTGATCCATTAGTGGGGAATTGGTATTACTTAATTACTTCCATCATGTGTGTGTGTGTGTGTGTGTGTGTGTGTGTGTGTTGCTGGGGCCTGGTGTATATTAACATGCTACTCTATCACTAAGCTACAATTATTTATAGATTTGCTTATTTTCCAAGGGATTGATCATTAAGGACTAATTTTGATATTATTTTTATGATGGTAAAAAGTTATAATAGCAGCTCCACTGTGTTCTTCATTGGCATCCTATATTTGGGACTCCTTCTCCTCTTCTGCTCTGCTTTCATAGCCTCTCATGTTCACATAGCCCACTGTGTCCCCTTCCCTTTTCTTCACCTTACCGGCCACTTGGCATTCTTCTATCTGTTGAACTATCCCTGTGTCATTCTCCTTTTCAGATGGCCAGCTGTAGATGTACAAACTTGTGTGAGAAGAGCCTGCATCCAGCACAATTCCATACTGAAGGCAAAACAAGACAAAAACTTATCAGTATCACATCATTCTTCATATTCAGCTTTCAACAGAAATGTGACAAGGACAGGGTTATCAAAACCACAAGGAGAAAACTTTTTTTTTTTTTTTTTGTATTTGGGATTGAACCCAGGGTTGCTTAACCACTGAGCAACATTCCCAGCCCTTTTCTATATTTTATTTAGAGACAGGATCTCACTGAGTTGCTAAATGCCCTGCTAAGTTGCTGAGTCTAGCTGTGAACTCGTGACCCTCCTGCCTCAGCCTCCCGAGATGCTGGCATTTCAGGCGTGCACCACTGCACCTAATTAAGAAAGCATTTTGATTTGAGAGGAACACTAGGCCAGGATGGAGGGCTGTAGTTACCTGGATCAGTAAAGTGACCAAGACACCTGTCTTTTTAGGGCAAAGCTCTCTATGCTGACTGAACATTAGAAATGTCAGGCCTTACCCAGGGCAGAACCTGAGTGGAAATATTAGTTAGAAACTTCTTAGGTCATTCTAAGGTACAGCAAAAATTCAGATCCCCAAGGAATGAACAGAAAGCAAGTAATGTAGTAGTTGCCAGACTTGTCTACACACTGAAACCACCTGAAGAGCTGCACAGACCATGATGCCTGTGTCCCCTACCAGATACTGTGATCTAATGGGTCTGGTATGTGGGCCTGGGCTTGGTAATTTTTATGCAATCCCTTGTGATTGTGTTGTACAGAAAAGTTGGGGAACCATTATTAATCCATTGAAAGTTTCAAAGCCAATAATCAATACCTTCTTCTAATTTTAGTTCAGTAATATGATTTTTTTAAAGAGAGGCATAGAAAATATTAAATGTACTTGCTTTTTAATTGTGTCATTAATTTTGAAATTGTATTCATAAGATTTCAGCTCAATCTTCATAAAGAGTAAGGGGAGAGTAAAGAAAGAAAAAAAAGGGGGGAGAAAAGGAAAACAGTTTAAAGAAGAACTAGATGGTCAGAGGAGAGAGGGAGAAGAACAAAACTACCATACTATATTACAGGAGTGCATTAAATGTGCTAGGCACATGTAATATGAAGCAGAATAGTTCTATAAAGTAGGTGCTATTTTTATTTCTTCTATAGAGGTGAGAAGCTAAAGTACAAAAAGTTAAGTAATTTATTCAATATACAAAGCCAATAGGGGATAGAGCATGAATCTGAATTACAGTCAGACTCAAGACTGTATGCTTAAGGCCTTATACATGGAAAGACAAGCAAGGGATGGGGAATCGTTTTCAAACTGGTAAAATTGACTATAAAAAAATTACACAAATCTTAGATGTGTATCTCTGAAATTCTGCAAATGTGCACATCTGTATAACCACCAACAACTATTTGGTGGTGGTTATACTAGAAGCCTAGCTGTACAGGAATATCAGGGTACAGAACATTTTCTAGCTGCCCAGTAGGATTCCTAACAGCCCTCTTAGTCATTTTGCCCCACGTGTAACCACTGTCTTGATTTCCATCACCATTGATGAGTTCTGCCTGTTTTTGTACTGCAATAAATAGGATTCACATAGTGTGCTCCTCTTTTCTGTTTAACTTTACCCTGCATCTGTAAGGTACATTCAAACTGTGTGTATCAGTACTTCTTCCTTTTCCATTATTACAGAATATTTCATCATATGCATATACTACACATTTTGTTGGGGGATGTTGGCAGTATAGGTGCCAGGGACATTCTAGCACATTGCATTTTGTGGAAATAAGCTCTCATTTTCTTTGGTATCTACCCAGGAGTAGACTGCCAAATGCCCATTTTTATCAGTTTGTACTCACTTTGGTTATATCCCTGAGCTGAATCAGGAGGAAAAAATGCCATGGAGATTAATGACATCTGCCATGGGCTTGGGTTGATAATATGGTGGCACATGCACTTTCTATGATCCCTATCCTAGAGAGAAACATGGAGGGAAGTATATGGGGAAGCAAAAGGAAGAGAAGCAAAGGAGGCACTTCTGAAATGTGAGCCAACCCTTGTCACACTTTGCTGCTTATTTCACTGAGGACCTCAAAGTGTGGTCTGCCATTTGAAAGCATTTAATTTAGCTCTCACCCCACCTCGCCACTGCCATCCTCACATTGTCTTACCAAGTAGGAGGACTTAAAAACCTCCAGGGAGAAACTAGGACAAGAATGAGACCTCCCCGGACCACTAGGAATAGCTAAAGATAGGGCCTCTTGAGTGACCAACTTCAATGCACTTCACTACAGACCAGGAAGCAGTACTGGTGTGAGTACCCTTGAGCCTGTCAATCTTCACAGTGTTCCCTGCCTTCTCGTGCACCACAGGGAGCCCCTCTAGGCACTAGCATTTTGCCCTCAGAAAGAAAGGCCCTGGGCAGGGCAAGCAAGCAGGCTGGACAGACCTTGCATCTAGGCTTGTTATCAAAGGAATCCTAGAAAGGCTTTAGCAGCCTTTGTGGGCAGAAAGGGACACTGACTAGGGCCCAGAGTCTCTGGAACCGTGGGAAACTTCCCAGGGTGGAAAAAGAGTTACACAGTAGAAAATTCTATTGTTTACTAGCAGGGTTCCTGAATTCTCTCTGCCAAAATTTTTCCAACTGCAAGGACATATGATAAAAGGTAGCAAGGCAGCAACAATAGCCACTTTTATCTGGAATTGGAACATTCTATTCCAACTGTAGACACGAAAGTAACCCTTCCAAGTTGCCAGGCTTCCTTCTCTCAGCCTGCTTCTCTAAGGCCCTGCACAGTGAGGTGGTTGAGAAATGAAAGCATTTACTACATTTTGTTTGCAAGCATTTTAAAAGGGGGCAGAGTGCATTTTTACTCAAGATGTGAGGACATTTTACCTTTTGTTTACAGCATACAATGCTAACCTGTTGAGCTGCACCAAATTTGTCTCTTTTTTCTTCTGAAATCTTTTGCAAAATTAAAAAATTGGTTCTTTTCTTGAGATAGCTAAAGCTTGCTTTTCTGGAAGCTCTCAGTTTGGGCATTTGGGTAGTATGCCTTTCGTGGCTATAGGGTCTACCTGTAGCCCAGGTAGCTACCACTTTTTGTTTTTTTCCCATCACCACAGCATTTTTTCCAGGGCGCATTTCAGAAAGCATCTCAGCATATAAAGCTTCCCAGAAGCTTAGGGAATGTTCCTGCTCTATCCCCCTCCTAGCCTAACAAGCCTATTATCTAGTGAATGTCTCAGAGAAGCCTGGCAGTGGAAGAACCCAGTGTTTCTTTGTGGCTCATACTTAAAACATTTCTAAAAGCCCATGTGAACATGTCCTTCATATCAAAGAAAAAAAATCAAAGATTCAAGTGGTGTCAATCCTTTATTGTTCTTTTAATATTATTTTCTATTTTAAGAGTACTAAAAGTTAATCACTTAGAAAATGAACAGGAAAAAATGACATTTAACATTCCATCTACATATTTTTATTTTATTCCTAAAAATAATGTGTTAATTTTTTTCTAGTCTTTTTTCAATAAATATTTTAATACAGTTGTAATCTTAACTGTGCATACAATCTTGTCCTAAGCTAATTTTGATCATGCACATGATTTTAGTGAGCATAACTGATCTTCATGAGCAATGTCTCATGAACAGAAGTGATGGTCTGGGAAGCAGAACCGTAGAAATGACTTTCCCTGATGGATAGGGCCACCAGCGCCCTTGTGGCCTTGTGAAGACATGTAAATGTGGATGGCAACAGATCCTGAGCTCACTGAGACTAGAGGCCACATGAAGGTAGGGCAGACCACTCCTTGGGATGGAAATAATTCTACCTGCACAAATATCATGGTTCCAGGCTTTTGTGTAATCTCTTTAGGTAGCAAGAAAGAGAAAACTGGAGTGTCAGAGGTTCTTCCTGACTCTCCAGAAGTGGGACATTGAATCTTCTTGTCTAAATCTCCTTGTTTAACAATTACGGTTGCACTGGCCTGCTTATACCTGTCTATGGGCCACACAATTTATGCTCCAGTGCCATTATCCAGAAAGCCCCTCACCTGAGATCCCCACCTTCTCTGTTCTCCTCTGATTAGGTTCTACCATCCTAATTAGAATGCTTGTCTTTTTCTTATAAAGACAACACTGAGCACATTTTGTAATTATGTATTTATGTAGCTATTTGATTAATGTCTGTTTTTCCCATTAGATTTTAACCCACATGAGGGTAGATCTACTGTACTTTCCACAGTATAGCCAGCATCCTCCATGGTATATACTACTAAATATTAAGCAAAAAAAAAAAAAAGGAATCCAGCAGATATTGTCGAGTCAGATGAAAAAACAAAGGGAGGATGGAACTATATGTTTCCTAAATTCCTTGCAATCCTAAAAGAGATTAACACAATCTAATATAAAGAAGTGGCATTGGAATGGTTTCATGCAATCCTCCAAATACCTTATAAGCCAGGAGAATGTTTCCCCTGCAATATTATTGTTTGGAAACACAATCAACAACACAACAGTAGTTGGGGGGGGGCCCTAATGAGAGTGTTTAAAACCTAAAAGCTCTGCTTCCAGGAATGGATTAATGACAAATATGGCTTAATGAAAGTACATCTGCATCTGCCCTCCTCTTCTTGACTGCTATACCAGGAACAGTGTTTTTCCTTTCCTGAGATATAGTATTTAAGTTGCCATCTTGGAAAAAAAACTAGGACCTTACAAGATACCAAACATGCTGGGTGCTTGATCCAGATGCTGTTTTCTCTCAGTCTCCAGATTAATGAGAAAATTAAGTTCTGTGTTTTATAAATTATCTTGTCTGTGGCATTCTGTTAGAGCAACTCAAAATGAACTATGATAGCAGGCAACACAGGCAACAGTGTGATCACTAATTTCACAGGTTCCTTTAGACATACTGTTTCTTCAAAAGCTTTCTTCAAAGTTCCTGAGCTTTAACAATAACATTATCCATCTCATCAGTCTGGCTTAGAAAGGCTGGTATATAAACAAAGCTTATCCTTTGAATGTGACTCTAGTACTCTATAAACAAACCAGATTAATTATAGAGATGCAAGCAGGACCTATAAACATTTACAGACCATTTTCTTCCTTTCTCGTTTCTCTTTTTCTTTAAATGAGATGCTACGTCTTCAATACAAACTACTGCTTTGCTTTGTCATTTGTCTTATAAACAGTGGTAAAATACACATAACACAAAATTTAGCATTTTAACCATTTTTAAGTATACAGTTCCATGGAATTAAGTATATTCACATTGTTCTAAAACTATGACCATAATCCATCTCCAGATGCTATTTTCTAATGCAGATAATGTTAAAGTCCAGTAGAATAAAATTAATACAGATATTTTCCAAGAGTATTTGGAATGCAAAGCAAATTCTTCATAAAAACAAAATCAGAAATACTAATCTAAGAGTAGCACTTTAGTTCATTTTGAAAAAATAAAGGCATGGGGAAGAGCAATTACCTTTTAGCAGCAGTCAGAACCCCTACAGACTGCTAGCTATGCATACCACCCTACAAGCTTGAGGTCATTCATAGAATACATCTTCAGTAAAGCAATGTTGACATTTGGTGTCTGCTGAGGGCTTCTGATGTGCTCAGCACTCTGAGAAGTCAGTCATATATTTTATACCATTTAATCCCCACAACCATTCTCCAAGTAGGTACTGTTATTATCTCTTTGTATGTGAAAACTGAGGAATTTAATTACCCAAAGTCTCAACTAGAAAACAGTAGATCTGGAAACAAAATGAAAACAGTCTAGTCACTGAGGCTATATTCCATGTAAGTGGCAACTTTTAAGGAAGGCATGTGATTTCACATTGGCCAGTCTGTGTGCCAAAATGTGGGATGTTCATGCTAATGTGACAGTACACCAACTCCCAGTGTGTAGTGGGGAGCAGGCAATTAAGGAGTAGATCCCCAGGCCCTGAGAAGGCACTAGGGTGACAGTGGGTGACCAGGATCTCTAGAGGGTCCTGAAGCAAGGGTCTGCTTCCCACACTGATGCTCCCTGCTGCAAGGTGGGTCCTGTGCCCTTCACATCCAAGAAGGGAGCAGTTTTATCTATTCAAGATATTCACTTTATCCACTGAGTCAATAAATTTTGGGAAGCCACTACCCAATTCAGATGTTTTGTTCTTTGTAATTGAACTTTACTTTGTGCTTATTTGATTAATGATTATTTCCCTCACTAGACTCAATGAGGGCATGTACTTTGCCAATTTTGCTTATCACTCTCTCTCCAAAACTGAAAATAGAGCTGATGTTCAAAGACTTTTTGTTAAGTCAATGAACAAATAAAATGTATGTGAAGACAAATGAAACCTAGCCACTGTCTGCATACCCCAGCAGTATCTGGCCAAGTAAAAACATCAGTACAACAAGGAGTTGTGGCAGTGTTGTGCAGATGTGCCCCAGGCATGAGGCCACCACCTCCCCAACAAGGCTGAAGCCAGATAGGGTCAGCAGATATAACACAATATTGGATCATCAGCACAGAACAAATGTCCAAATAATGTTATTTTTTAAGTGGTAATTTGTAGACACAAAACAGTCAGCCTTCTATCTCTGTGAATTCCACACCCATGGATCCAACCAACTAAGGAGCAAGAGTATTTGAAAATAATTGCATCTATACTAAACATTAAGACTATTTTTTCCTGTCATTATTATCTAAAAAATAGAGTATAACTACCACTTACATACAATGTATATTATATAAGCTATTATAAGTAATCTAGAGATGATTTAAAACATGTTGGAGGATGTACAGTCATTTTATGCAAATAATCCCCCATTTTATATAAAAGACTTGAGCATCTACAGATTTGGGAATCTATGAGGCAGTCTTGGAACTAATCCCTCAAAGATACTGAAAGACGATTGTACATTATTCCAATTAACCACCTAAAATGCTTTAGTAGCCATGATATCTAGGGATGATCCTGGTACTAGTTTACAAGTCACACAAAAATGTTTCATTTTTTCCCTTACTTTAGATTTTATAAAATGTTTTATCACATACCTTATTCATATAACCTAGCTTTGAATGTTTTCACAGATATTTCAAAGAGTTTACTCTAAAGTTGCAATGTTCAGTAGAACTTTCTGCAGTGATGGAACTATTCTGTGTTTGTATTGCCCAATTTTTTTCTCCCTTTTATGTGGCAGAATTCATACTTAAATTAGTACACAATCTCAACAGATAGCTAGTTTTCTTATATCAAACTACCTTTGTGTGAAATAAATCAGTGATGTTACATAGATTCATTTCAATGTCAGTGGCTGCTCTTCAAATACCCATACCTTTGACTGAAAGAATGCCAAAGCCCTTGTTCCATTTGCCAGGCCAGCATAACAACACAGAAGCACAATGGACTTGAAGACCAGAGTGAATGAAGGAAAGTCATCCATGACCACAAGTATTCACTGGGAGCACAGAGCCTGAGTCTGTCATGGATTTTGCCTTCTGGGCAGTCCTTCTCTCCAGTGATGTAACACTGAACATGCAAAAAGGTCATATCAAGAAGGCAGTCATGCTCTTTTGGAGCTGGTAAACAAATAGCAGAACCAAGATGTCATGAGCCTTCTACTGTGAGTGAAGTTTTGCCAAGAGAACCAACATCACTCAACATTAAAAGGCAAGAGAGCATGGACAGTGAGACAGCCTCGGCCTTCTGTCTAGACAAAGCAGCTGCTGCACTCAGCCTCACTGGGGCAAACTTGTGTGACAAAAGGACACCAATGTAACACCCACTCCTCTTCTTTATCGCAAGAGCTTTGGGTGGGAGGCATAAGTTTCAGAACCCTGGCATGTGCATTCATCCATCCAGCCTCACAGGTCATCACCTTAAATACCAGAGAATGTACTTTTGCACACATGTTCAAGGACCTCTGTAGTTAAGTCAACCTCTGGATATGCCATTGCCCATGTGCACATGTGTGCTTGTTAGCATGTTTGTACCAGCCTGACCTTTATAGATTTGTTTACTCTCACTTCAGTGCAAGTTTAAAGTGGTATGTTTTCAGTAAATATAAATTTACTGCATGTTTTGTTTTTTAATGAACAGATTAAATAATGAACATAATTCAAGACTTTAATAAACTGAAAATGAAGCAGAAATACAACACAGAATGTTAATAAGCCTAATGATTTTAATGACTTTAACTAGCTCTTTAAATGTAGAAATTTCACAAGAAATTTTCCTAAGAATTTATTTCAAATGACTCTGTTTGATACATGCAGACATCCTTTCACCTTTTTGTATTTATTTTCCTGCTTTCTCTATATTTTTGAAGATAAGAAACACATCTTCTCTATAATCTTTGATTTCTGATATGCTTTATACAGAGCTAATAAATTTTATTATTTTGGTGATAGTGATAATAACAGAGCAAAAAGAGCAGAGTGCAGTGTTGTGATTGACCCATGATGAAAAATGAGTAAGTTGTAGAGATAAAACTAGACCCTAGGATATGAGCATATGACTGTGACCATAGAACATGGTACAACAAAGGTGTGGATGAGGTTAATGAAGTAGTCATCTTTGTTGAAGGGCTGACCTACTGAGTGGCTGAACAATAATAAAGGCAGTTATCTTCCTGCTACTAATTTAATCAAGGCATTTCCTCTTACAAAATGAGCATCTGTTTCCATTTTATCTCCCTCATCCAATGGATTGTAACTTGTAACTGGGAGCTGTATCCTTATCCTCAGTTCTTCCCGTATGCTCTAATTTATCCTCACACCCCTTTCCACACTCCGCTTGGGGCTTTCTCTCTCTCTCTCTCTCTCTCTCTCTCTCTCTCTCTCTCACACACACACACACACACACACACACACACACACACACACATACACAAACACACACGCACACAAACACACATGGATTTGACTTGCCTTAACATTTTGTGGTAATGGTTTGTTCTGGGAAATCCCCACAGCGATCAAAACTATCACGGATATGACACAGGAAAAGCCAAGGATGACCAGGATATTTCTGGTGCAACTGTTTTCATTAGAATCTAAAACCAAAATCAGAAGAGAAAATATCAATAAGAAATCAATAAACAATGATTTTCTCACTTTTCTGTCTGGTCTTTTTATTGTTATCAGAAGTTACCAGAAACATTAAAAAAGAAAATAGCCTATCTTTAGCCATGAGGCACTTAAAAAATAACTGAGGAAGAACTCAAGCATAAATATATTTGCCTGTATTGTGGCAGGGGCCAAGACTGAGTGAATTGTTATGAAAAGGAACAAATGGACAAAACTAGGTCACTGATCAGATAAGGCATGAGGACAGGGAAGAGTCTCAAACTGGCAGTTTAATAGGTCATATTAGTCTATCAAAATACAAGTGACAAATAATGAGAAACAAGAATAGATCTTAATTAAAAACTTACCACAAATTGTTTAATATCTTTAAAATATTAAATATATATATTACCAAACATCAAATCCCACCTCTCCATGACATTGCCTGGCTTGATATGCTCTTTGCATTGCAACCATCCTTTGAAGGTAAGCAATTGGTGATAACCTAGAGGCTGAGGTGTTTTGAATATGTTGGGCCATCATTCCCCTTATTTATTGTCTTCTTAGTCTCAACTTATGAAGAGACAAACAAACAAAAAGCTCCAATAGAAGAATAATATAAAAGTTACTTTAATTGGCTATAAACAGATCACAGAAAGTGAATAGGAAATGGTCTGGCTGTGCCATTCCTTCCATCCTGACACTCCAATTTCTACCTCCCTCAACTCCCCAAACAATCCTTAAACTTTGTTCTTAGGCTTTGGGGAAGGATATGATAACAAAATGGAGAAGCCTATGCAAATGAGATGGGTTCTACAGAACAGTCTGTACTTCTCTAACAACAGGGTGGGATCCAAACAGCTGAATAAGGAACCAAGTTTCTTTCTGCCCTCTTTCTTGATGAGTAGGAGCTGTCTGCACACAAATCGAAATTCTTCCTCATGCTGTTCAGAAGAAACTTGGACTTAAAACAAAGATCTGGTCTGCCTCAATCCCCAGAATCCTTAACAAGTCTTTACACACTACAAAACATAGGATAAAAAGTTTTATGTACTTCATTATCTGTTGCTGCCCAACAAAGCACAACACTTTTCCCTTATCCCAGGTCCCCAAAGAACTTCCTCTTTGTTCATATACCTGCCTCTCCCCCAGGTTCAAGGATGGATCTGATCAAGTCTGGGTAATCTCATTTCCTCACCAGTGATTTGTTCCACAGTGGGTATGTTCCTAATTATGGCCCATGAGAACCTGGAAGGAATCTGTTGAGGCAGAGGTGCAGAGCAAGAAGCATTTCTCCTCTTCTCATTGTCTTGCATGGTTAGAATGTAATGTCAGTAGAGCAGAAAAAAGAAAGAATCTGAGTCCCTGATTGCATTTTAAGCTGCTAAATCAACCAACCTTGAGCCCATCCTCCCACAGGACAGGATCTGAATTATTTGAAGCCAAAACATCCTAGTACAACTGTTGTGAAATGTTCTCTTTGATGCCAGGGATCTGGGATCTGGAAAAAGTATCCTAAATATTCCCCAACTTAATTCCTTAAGCTGTAATATAGACAAACACAGATCTAACAAACATGTGCTTTAGATGAATAAAGGAGAGCAGAAGTTTGAATGCTTCACTCCCTCTCAAGCATTCAAAAAGTTCTACCTATTAAGTTTTTTGTTTTGTTTTGTTTTGTTTTTATAAATGACAGTTTTCTTATTTTCCTTCCAAGTCTACTCAGGCATTTTTTATTCTTATCATACAAATTACTGCAATGAAAAAGACTGACTAAGTCCCTGCTCTTTGGAGTTTATAATCCAGTTAGGGATACAGATAAACTAGAAAAGGAGTAAGTAAGTGACTTCAAGTCATGATAAACTCTAAGAAGAGATTAAATCAAGGTGTAGGAAGCCATCCATGAGCTGTGTGTGAAGTGGGTAACATTTGAACCATTAGGCAGGGAAGCCTGATTTTGGGAATTCCCAGTGGGAATCCTCTGGTTTGAGAATGCCCAAGTCACGTGGTACCCTGTCCTAGCTCACAAATTCAAGCAAAGCTTCCCAGTTGGCTAAATGCCAATCAAACTGTTTACTACAAGACCCCTGCACGGGAAAGCAGCACCACAAGCACTGAAAGAAGATGCCTCCCATTGAAACCTTATCCCTGCCTTTTATATACTCCCCCGTAAATAAAGAATCGGGACCTTTTTCTGTAGTTCCAGTTCCCCTCAGGACTGGAAGACCCATCAGGTTCTCCACATTTTAAATTGATCTTTGGCTTTGTCACATTCCTTACTGATTACTTCAGACTTTTTATTTTCCCAAGCAGCTCACACCTCCTGGTCAGAAACCTGCTCTGACAGGGTGCTGGCCACACTGATACCAAGGAATGTGATAAAGTGATTGAGCATAGTTGGATGGGACAGAAGGTGTTAGGTTGAGAGTCAAGGAAACTTCTCTCTGACTGTGACATTTGAGCTGAAGCCTGGATGACCAGGAATAAGGATCAGGGAACAAAAACTGCAAAAGAACCTGAGGCAGGGTCCAGCTTGATGTAATTATAACTGTTTCTTCGTTTTCCTAGTGAGAGTTATTCACTGAACAGTTGGATGTACATGTTTCCACATTTGCCCAGATTTTGCAATGATGACCACATTACTAAGATATATTCAAGCCTTTAATCATATTCTTATTTCTTTTGTTGTTTTATTTTGGATACCAGAAATTGAACACAGGAGCACTTGACCAGTGAGCCACATCCCCAACCCTATTTTGTATTTTATTTAGAGACAAGGTCTCACTAAGTTGATTAGCGCCTCACCGTTGTTAAGGCTGGCTTTGAATTTGTAATCCTCCTGCCTCAGCCTCCTGAATCTGGAATTACAGGTACGCACCACAGCACCCGGCATATTCTTATTTCTTATTCAAGACATAAGATTCAAGTCAGAGAGAAAGTTTAAGTATTTTCCATAGATGATTTTCAAAAGCTATAGTACCAAAGAAAAAACACAATGGCTGTTTGTTTTTCATGGAACCAGCCAGATTACCCAGAGAGGAGAAACTTCTGTCTTTCATGGGCTATGTGGCAGGCAGTTTTCACATGCAGGAAGCCAGACTCTTTTCAGGAAGTGGTGCTAGACATCAGGTCCAATTGACAAAGCTGGGATGTGCTCTTGAAAGGAACCACTGGGCCAGGGTGTGGCTCAGTGTTAGAGTGCTTGCTTAGCATGTGCAGGGCCTTGGGTTCAGTCCTCAGCAACACACACACACACACACACACACACACACACACTCTTCTGGTCACTGTTCCCTTTTTTTAGGCACCTAGAGTTCTTTCAGATCCGCCAACTGATAGTCAAGTTCTACTACAGAAAATTCACAGACTGTCTTCCCCCTGAAAAGCCCTCCATTTGTGTTGTGGATAGCACAAATGTGATTTCTATCAGACAATCAAAAATGGTATTTCAGAAAATAATTTCAAGAAACAATTTCACCAAATGGGTTTTTTCCTCTGAACTGGCTCACTATACTAGACAATTAAAAGGCTCCATCCCATTCCTGTTTTACCTCTCATGGGACAAGTGAGAGGGTTTTTCTGTTTAAGGCAAAAGAGCCTGGAAATAATTTCGACTCCTCTTTGATCAAAAAAACCAAAAAAACAAAACTCTGAGGTGTCTCTCACAAACACAGATTGAATTCAAGACAATTGGCTATGCCAGGAAAAAGAAAAACTGGTTCTTTGATTCTTATCAAAACAGCTATCATCTATCGAGATGATCATATGGTTCTTATTTTTAAGTTTATTGATGTGGTGAATAACATTTATTGATTTCCGTATATTGAACCAGCCTTGCATCCCAGGGATGAATCCTACTTGATCATGGTG